>NC_054385.1:4492398-4792398 GCF_017654675.1 Xenopus laevis
CGGCCTCTGTCTCTTTCCTGGCTGCTGCGATAAGGGAAGTATAAAGACCTCTGGTGTGAGCCTTGCAGGCATCCCAGACTACTTGTTCAGGGGCAGAATTTGCGTTCAGTTCCCAGTAATCTCCCAATTGCGTGGCATAGGGATTCGCTACCTTAGGGTTGAAAATCCATTTAGGGGAAAGTCTCCAATTGTTAGGGGGGTTGGGGCCCTCGCCTTCTAGGGTCATCAAAAGGGGGGCATGATCGGAACAGATACGGGAGCCAAAGTATATATTGGAAACTACCTTGAGCAAATCCGAGGTGGTCAGGAAAATATCTATTCTGGATAAGGCCGACGTAGCAGTTGTGTAACAGGAAAAATGCCTGAGGTCAGGATGTTTCCACCGCCATACATCCGTGTAGCTAGTGGAGTCTAACCAGTTTTGGAATATTCTGGTGTCATTATCGTTAGGTTTTAACCTATCCTTGGATGGGTCCGGGACCATATTAAAATCTCCGCCCCACACTGTGGGGAGAGGTCCTAGAGAAGCTACTTTTTGAAACACCTCACTGAGAAAATGGATATCGGCGGGTGGAGGTAGGTAAACATTAACCAAGATGAGGGGAGTGTCATTAAGTCTGCATTTAAGGATTATGTATCTTCCATTTCTGTCAGTAAAGATTTGTTCAAAGTGAAAGTTCAAGGTTTTCCTAACTAGAATGGCCACTCCCCTAGAGTATGTAGAGAATTCAGAGTGGTAATGCTTGGCTACCCAGTATCTATTCAAAGCTCTAACCTTCAGACCTACTAAATGGGTTTCTTGAAGCATAATCAGGTCAGCCCCTGATTTCCTTAACTGTCCCATTACAATTGACCTTTTGATTTTGTCATTTAATCCCCGGACATTCCAGGATAATAAAACAATTTTACCGTCAATCATTTTGAAAGACAAAACATGTTTACCTTGGTGGTGAGAGTAGCCGCCCCGGAGCCGCCTCCCGCAAAGATCGGACATGTATGGGTTATAGAGGTTACCGAGGTGGGTTTCAGGCCCGGAGCAGCGCGTGTCAGTAGTACCTTGGCATGTTCTTTTGTACAGTAGTAGAGTGCTAAAGACCCCCTCTCCCTAAGCTCCAAAAAGAGAAAGATGCAGGTAAGAAAAAAGAGAAAAAGCCAGAAATACAATTCCCCGTCAAAGTTCCCCACCACCCCGTATCCCCCCCCAACCTGGAGATACATATTTCCCAAACCAAACATTTTGCAATCAGGGCGTGGATAAGACCACTTTCAAAAATTTAGGTAGGAATCTCCGAATATCTGGGAGATAAAAGTCCGGCAGTGCCTGCCTGTAGGTGTCCCGTGCCTATTAGAACAACACCTGTCGGGAAAAATGGAATTTGGATTATCAAACAATATCTGTTATATTTCTCTTCTGGGAGAATTTCTCCTCCTCAACTCAAGCCATGAAAAAACCTCTTCTGGTCTTTCAAAAAAGTGTGCTCTCCCTCCCTCTAGGACTCTCAACTTGGCGGGGAAGAGCATGGCGTAGGGCACATTTTGTTGGCGGAGACTCTGCTTGGCTTCGGAGAATTTCGAGCGTAATTTCCTAACTTCTACAGAAAAATCAGGATAGATGGAAATTCTCACATTTTCATGAAGAATTTGCTGTTTTTTCCGGGCTTCCGATAGTATCTTATCTCTATCCCTGTAGTTAAGGAGCCTGGCAATAAAGGATCTTGGGGGAGCTCCTGGAGGTGGAGGTCTGCTTGGTATGCGATGAGCTCTCTCCACGACAAATGAAGGGGAAAAGTTGTCGTTGCCAAATTGGTTGCGTAGCCATTGTTCAAGAAAGAGTTCTGGGTTGTTTCCTTCTGCCCTTTCGGGAAGACCAACAAGTCTGATCTTATTTCTGCGTAATCTGTTCTCTAGATCATCTGCCTTGGATTCTAGAGCTTGGATCTTACGCGTCATAGAGGTTATACTCTCAGGAATAGGTGCAGTTAGATCTTCCAGCTCGCTGATACGACGCTCTGCTTCAGTAGTGCGGTCCCTGACATTTTGCACATCATGTTTTAGGAGTGCCAGGTCAGACTTCAGATCATCGAACTTGCTTATGGTAACTGTGTGGTTGCTGGCTATTAGCTGCATAATTTCAGCAAGTGTGGGCTGAGGAGGAGAGGCCTCCTGTGTGTCTTCTGGTGCATATTGCAGGGGAGGCACGGGGGAGGTATTTGAGGAGCATCCCGGAGAAGCTGCCATCTGTGCGCCCTGACTCTCCGTATTCTCACTTTGGCCCCTGGCGTAACGTTGCAGTTTTTTTGCCACGTCTGAGCCCGCTTTCTGCCTGTCCGCAGAGTTGGTAGTGACGTGATGCGGGTCGGGGTTTCTGGATGATGTGAGTGGGGAGGTTGTTTCCGCACTTTTCTTGGAGAATGTGGAAGAGGACCCCGCACTTGGTTTGTGGGTCGGAGCTTTGTTTCTTTTCATGTCTACCCCTATGAAGATGGATGCAGGTGGGGCCTTGTAAATAAAGGAGACAGGAAATAATGTTCCCGGTAGAGTGCAGGATGATAAGCAGGATAATGAGGGCACGGGCACTAAGTCAGGCTACAGCACCGCCATATTACTTAGGCCATTGCTTAGATGGAAGTCTTGAAATTGGGTTGAGCATGCAAGATCCGAAAGTCACTGTCTGTGCTGCCCCTATACTGCCGCCGCGCCAACACAGTGGGCCAATAGGCAGTCGATCCAGCTAAAGAGTTAATTTGCGGCCAGACTTGTGGGTAACGGTGGATCAGGTGCAAAACTGTTTGCCATATGTGGTAAAACAGGGGTCAGGTATGGATGCTGAGTTCAGGAATCACCTGGGTGCACATCCACATTAGCAGTGGGTCAAAGTCTCTAGCACAGGCCTGTGGCTGATTAGTATATAGGGCCCTGGGTACAGCACCGTGGCCGTGGTATGGGCTGCAAAAGGGGTCCCAGGGCTCCAACTCCACTCACCCCTCTTCTGGTGTCCCCTGCCGGATCAGCAGCAAAGTCCTCTGTGCCTTCCGTGTGTTCTTGTAGGGAACCGCGCCAAAGGTATCGCGCAGGCGGGAGTCGCAAGTACGCGAGGCCGCGGCTCCGCACGTTGTACTAGGCCGCAGTAGGAACTCAGGCCGGCGACGTGCTGGGAGACCGGGGATTGCTGCAACAGGTGGCGGACAGCGTTCCAGCCCTCGTGGGCTTACTTAGCAGTTGGGGATTTGAGCCTGTGTGGGTGGATGGGGCGCCGGGGTGGTTGGAGCCCCAGGAGCGCCACGAGATGCGTCTTGCCAGCAGACCAGGCCAGCCACGCCCCCGGAAATGTAGTTTTAATGTGTGGGTTCTATATAGCATGTGCTGTACCTGTGCCCAAGCCCTCCCTGCTACACCTGCCCACACTGCTAAACAAGTCAGTAGTTGTATCACGCTGCTTGGCTGGAATACACAAGATTCTTGAGAAAATAATGGCAGGAATGTCAGCCGGAGAGCGTTTAAGGGGGGGGGAGTTTCACCTTTTAGTTAAAATGTAGTATGTAAGCAACTTTTCAATTGGACTTCAGTATTTATTTTGTTATAGTTTTTGAATTATTTGCCTTCTTCTATTTCCTTTTCTCAAAAGAGCAAACACATTTTTTATATTTAAATTTGTGTCATGTGACTTGTGCCTGCATGGAACTTCTTTCTGGCAGGCTGTTATTTCTCCTACTTAGTTTAACTGAATCAGTATCAGTGGGACTTGAGCACAAGTCACATGACTGGGGGCAGCTGGGAAACTGACAATATGTCTAGCCCCTTGTCAGATTTTAAAGGGATACTGTCATCGGAAAACATGTTTTTTTCTCAAAACACATCAGTTAATAGTGCTGCTCCAGTAGAATTCTGCACTGCGATCCATTTCTCAAAAGAGCAACCCACTGGGTACTCGACCCGCAGCAGGACTATGAGCACGGAGTAGGGTTGCCACCTCACCCCTTTAAAACTGAACACATATGGAATCTACATACTGCATGGCTAAAAAGCTGGAAAGTGGGTTTAGCAAATGTAGGCAAGGCTGCATTGTATTTGGGTGGGCATGGTTAATAAAGGAGTAAAAAGGGGATGGACAAGGCTGCACTCTATTTGGGTGGGCATGGTTAATAAAGGAGTATTAAAGAGTTGAGCAAGGCTACTATACATATTTAAAACAGGTATTCATAATAATCAGGGGTATGAGGCTAATGAAACTCTGATCTAGAATTCTACATACCCTCCTGGAGTCAACGTGCCATTGCCCATAACTATACAACTCTAGGTGCCATCTTGTTCTGAAAAGTAGAAAAGGATTAGGAGCACTGGTTGTTTTAAGGAAGACTTGGGCCATTACTTTGTGATCCTGGGCTTTCTTCTTCTAGTATCATCCAACAAGTCTTCCCTTGCTCTGTAGGGGATTCTACCAATCTGTGTGCCAAATGATGGGCCAAGAGACCTCTGCCATTGACTCCTACATGGCCTCGACAGGTTTTAGATGGTGTGTTTATGGATTCCAGCTATTTCCAGACCATCCACAGACCTACAGGAATTGTGGAGAACGGGTCGCAATGAGAGGAAAAAATAAGTGATGAAATGGCAGAGACGGTGGAGAAACTCATCAGCAAGCCCATGAATTCTGCTACCATCATGGAGGTCCTGCAACTTGATACAGACTCACCACTGCAGCCATCGGTAGAAGCAACTCCAGAGGAAAGTCAGCTTCCACCCAACGTGGGAGGAGGAGACCCATCTGACCAGAGTGGTAATGTATAATGGTAACGCCAATGAAAAATAAAAGAATAAACCTCGAAAACTTGAGTGAAAACACAACTCAATCCTTAATAATTCTGCGCCATAGTATATGTAGAGAGGGATATTCTGAGACAATATGCAACTGGTTTTCTTTTTCTTGTATGCATGTATGGTTGCTAGGGTTACTAACACTTGCACAGAGCAACACACAATGTGGATTCTGTCCATCCCATCCCAGAAGCTCTGTCTATAATATATAGTGGTCCAGGCAACATTGTCTCACTCTTGGTTTAGAAGTGTTGCCTAGACCCTAGGATTCTATACTGGACAGTGAATAAAATGTCATCACTTATCAGTTGTATTATTGTAAATGTAGTCATGGGGGAGTGGCCCCTCTGTGTGTATAAAGGATTGTCCATGGGGCTATGGGGAAAGATTGAGCCTATGGGAACCACTAAGGTCTGTAAATCCTGGTACAGTTACAACCAACACAAACCTTCTGTGGTCCATCTCCAAACATGCAACATGCAACCTATATATTATTATTATTATTATTATTATTATTATTATAGTGCCAACAAATTGCGCAGTGCTGTAAATCAATGTGTTTATACAAAGAAATCACATGAATTACATATATAGAACATACAGAGTTACATACATAATGACCAGTACAAAAGGCCCTGTGCAAAAGAGCTTACAATCTAAAAGGGGAAGGGAATGAGAGAAAGGTGTGGGAGTGGCACAATCAGAAATAAGCAGGTGAGAGATGTAACGTATGGTATTGTATTTGGTGGCTAAACAGAGTGAGGGGAGGCTTCTCTAAATAAGTGGGTTTAAGAGATCATTTGAAAGCAGAAAGATGGGGAGAAAATCAGATTTAGATTGTAAGCTCCATTGGCACAGGGGCTGATGGGAAGTTGTCTGGAAGCAGCACAGGACACTAACTTTATTACATATCACTGGCGGCAACAATAGAAACAAAGTCAGTGTAACCCTTTCATTAGGCAGAATAGTGTCACTATTAACCTGTTCAGTGCTGGTGCACTCCACCACTGGGCTGAGCAAGGGAGGGACTGGCTGGACAGGTTAATAGTGAGGCTAAGCAGGGAGTAGGGCAGCAGTCAGGGGGTACTGGGAGTTGTAGGTGGAAGAGCTTTTGGATAAGCATTAGTCAAGCTAAAGGTGCAGCTAAGGGCTAAAGTGAAACAGTGACAGGAGTGAGGCTACAGATGGGCTAATAAGTCGGGGCCCAGTCACCTTTTTACCTTGTAGCCCTAGAGACTTATCAGCTCTAGACTGGGACTCAAAATAGGCCCTGGCATTTCAGCTACACAGAGGCCCAAACACCCCCCAATAAATAGTGACTGACAACTTACTGCAGCCCCTCTGGCATTTGCCACAACTCACACATTGCCAGTCCAGGCCTGGTTGTTATTACACAGAGCAAAGCAGAGCTGGCACAGCCCCAGTCAGACTGGCCCTAAACTAAATAGCCATTCATTCTCCATGTTGCACTCGTTTCTCTGCAGCCCGTCACTACACATAGTCTATATTAAAAGATCAGTAAGACCAAAACATGACTATTTCTATCCAATGCACTGGTAATAACTGTGTGTTTGCTTCACCAGCACTGCTTCAATTTATTGGCTCCCACAGTAAAGTCCGTTTAGTTTAACCAATAGGAAAATAGCTTGTACTGTGTATATATACATATGTATTACAATGGAGCGGATTTGGGGGCATAGAGGTGAGCCAACAAAATATTAAATATATTCAATACCACACAAGCTTTAGCAGCCGGTGCCTCTGGCCTAATTCAGAAGCTGTAACTATTCTGTGGGCCGGAGAGGGAGTAATTAATTTCTCTGTTCCATGAGTTGTTCTGCTCACATGCTGTGGGAATCCAGACTCCAGTAATATTCCATATTCCATCGCCGACTTATTTGGGGAAACAGCTAATTGAAATAACATTGATATTTGCACTGTATACGTGAGCGTGTGTTTAACCAGCAAATAAAATGGGAATTATACAGACAAACCAGATTAGAACTTGTACGCGGCGGTTACACGGGTTCTGTTCCACTAATGAAACTCATTGGAATTCCATTGTTCCTCTGTAATCAGGATCAGGGGGGACTTTAAAGACACTTAACTGGAGGGTGGGGAACAATTAGCGCACAGAGAGGGGAAATTGATTGTAGTAAAGCAAGGGCCGAAATATTGTACTCTGGAATTCCTGTTTGTGGGAAACGGAAAGGTCTTTCTTAAAGAGAACATACACCCAAGGGTTCATTCTTTGTTTCCTTTAAATAGACTTTAAATACAGTACTCGGGTAAAGCTTATAATGTCCACAGAACACGTTTTCTCCTTTGCTTTCCCATACACAATGTGCAATATATTTAGGACCTGCCTTGGCGAGCATGCTGAGATTTGTAGTTCATCTAACAAGCTGCAAAGCTGACTTTGTATATGTAAAATGTTTCTCAGGTCACTTGTTGTACTCTGGGATAATCAGACATTTAATAACCAGTATCTGTGGGCCTGTATTAGAACACCATCGCTGAGTCCAGCTTGGAACTGTAAAGGAATAACAAACACATTCCAACAAATAACTCCCATAAATCAGCAGTGAGCCCTGTAACCACACGCAGTCCCATCCATTCCTCCGCTGCTCATCCGTGCCTCTGTTAGTCTTGGGAAGAGAGGGGAAAGTTAATAGGCTCCAAAAATCTAATTTCAGAAGCATGTAAAGTGTTTTGGTTGCCAAGTCCAAGCTAAACATATGTTCCAGCTCACCTCTTTCCTCCTCCTTACCTATTGTACTGAAAATTTTCTGTTATACAGATAGCTAGAATCTCAGCTGCCATAAAGCAGGACAGGACTGCTGCTTACAATGGGGATCAGATAGGATCTGTGCAGCCACTGGGACAGAATGTTCTGTTATACAGATAGCTAGAATCTCAGCTGCCATAAAGCAGGACAGGACTGCTGCTTACAATGGGGATCAGATAGGATCTGTGCAGCCACTGGGACAGAATGTTCTGTTATACAGATAGCTAGAATCTCAGCTGCCATAAAGCAGGACAGGACTGCTGCTTACAATGGGGATCAGATAGGATCTGTGCAGCCACTGGGACAGAATGTTCTGTTATACAGATAGCTAGAATCTCAGCTGCCATAAAGCAGGACAGGACTGCTGCTTACAATGGGGATCAGATAGGATCTGTGCAGCCACTGGGACAGAATGTTCTGTTATACAGATAGCTAGAATCTCAGCTGCCATAAAGCAGGACAGGACTGCTGCTTACAATGGGGATCAGATAGGATCTGTGCAGCCACTGGGACAGAATGTTCTGTTATACAGATAGCTAGAATCTCAGCTGCCATAAAGCAGGACAGGACTGCTGCTTACAATGGGGATCAGATAGGATCTGTGCAGCCACTGGGACAGAATGTTCTGTTATACAGATAGCTAGACTCTCAGCTGCCATAAAGCAGGACAGGACTGCTGCTTACAATGGGGATCAGATAAGATCTGTGCAGCCACTGGGACAGAATGCTCTGTTATACAGATAGCTAGAATCTCAGCTGCCATAAAGCAGGACAGGACTGCTGCTTACAATGGGGATCAGATAAGATCTGTGCAGCCACTGGGACAGAATGTTCTGTTATACAGATAGCTAGAATCTCAGCTGCCATAAAGCAGGACAGGACTGCTGCTTACAAAGCATTTACAATTTAATGTTATATCACTGTTGCCTGAAGGCTCATGATATAGTGTAAAGACCTTCTAGTACAGAGTTGTTGAAGGGAATTTAGAAGAACAGAACTGATAAAGTGCATCATTCTTAATAAATATGAGCCGTTATCCTCTTTCCTTAATTCCCACTATGTACTGTCAGGAAAAGTCCTGAATTAACCCTTGATGGACAACTGTATTGTGTTCTCACTGCAGATATGTAATGGTTACTGCATAGCTCTGTATTTATGTGCATATAAATGCCTTTCTTTGTACCAGGTTTGTGGGCTTTGTGGGCAATCGTTTTATTACATAGGATTATAGGAAATCTGTGTTCCAAACCAGGGGAAGATGATGTCGGGGGGCTTCCTGTGTCAGTAGGAAATGGCTTTTGCTGATGGGACATGTTGCCCACAGACGTTTCCTCTGCACCTCGTTTGCAGTAAAACAAACATGGAAGTGCTTTGAGTTTGGAAAGATGATCCCTGTCCCCCCCAGTAGCAGCATGGCCGTGCTAAAGGCTTGGGCAGCGGGTGCCATCGGGGTAGGCCCAGACCCCATGTGTGCAGACTTAAGTGTTTGTTCTAGCAGAAGTCTTTATCAGCCCCAAACACACACAGGATTTCCTCTCCAGGATTGTCCAACCCAATCCTGATTTATACAGGAAGAGCGGCATAAAAAGCTTCCCTTCACTCATTCAACCTAACACTTGAGTGGCAGTATTACAGGGACACAGCCAGGAGGAGCTCAGGGTGCTAAGAAGTGGAGTCTGCTCCTTAAGACAATGGTGATGCTACAATCACAGGCTGAGGAGCCTTGGATCCCGGCTAACTGCCTGCAATCAACATGGCAACTCCCAGTCTGGAGGCACAGCCTGCACCCTGTCTTACACCCAGCAGGTAAATATTTCATTACTGATTCCCACCTCCTCTATTTACTATACCTGGCACCCACTCCTCCTTCCACCAATAATTCCTTGATTTTATTTTTATTCAATTTTAGATTTTCTTTGTCAACTTGCAGACTTGGATTCTGCCCTTACTGCCAACTGATCTATAGATAGATCCTGATACAACTTCCCAAGATCCATTCACTCATTTATAGTTCTGTGTAACTGTCATTGTGTCTGTCCCTTTCTCTGCACTGCTGCCTCTGACTCCTGATACAACTTCCCAATATCCATTCATTCCTCATTCTCATTGGGTTTATAGTTCTGTGTAACTGTCATTATGTCTGTCCCTTTCTCTGCACTGCTGCCTCTGACTCCTGATACAACTTCCCAATATCCATTCATTCCTCATTCTCACTGGATTTATAGTTCTGTGTAACTGTCATTGTGTCTGTCCCTTTCTCTGCACTGCTGCCACTGACTCCTGATACAACTTCCCAATATCCATTCATTCCTCATTCTCACTGGGTTTATAGTTCTGTGTAACTGTCATTGTGTCTGTCCCTTTCTCTGCACTGCTGCCTCTGACTCCTGATACAACTTCCCAATATCCATTCATTCCTCATTCTCACTGGGTTTATAGTTCTGTGTAACTGTCATTGTGTCTGTCCCTTTCTCTGCACTGCTGCTTCTGACTCCTGATACAACTTCCCAATATCCATTCATTCCTCATTCTCACTGGGTTTATAGTTCTGTGTAACTGTCATTGTGTCTGTCCCTTTCTCTGCACTGCTGCTTCTGACTCCTGATACAACTTCCCAATATCCATTCATTCCTCATTCTCACTGGGTTTATAGTTCTGTGTAACTGTCATTGTGTCTGTCCCTTTCTCTTCTCTGCACTGCTGCCTCTGACTCCTGATACAACTTCCTAATATCCATTCATTCCTCATTCTCATTGGGTTTATAGTTCTGTGTAACTGTCATTGTGTCTGTCCCTTTCTCTGCACTGCTGCCTCTGACTCCTGATACAACTTCCCAATATCCATTCATTCCTCATTCTCACTGGGTTTATAGTTCTGTGTAACTGTCATTGTGTCTGTCCCTTTCTCTTCTCTGCACTTCTGCCTCTGACTCCTGATACAACTTCCCAATATCCATTCATTCCTCATTCTCACTGGGTTTATAGTTCTGTGTAACTGTCATTGTGTCTGTCCCTTTCTCTTCTCTGCACTGCTGCTTCTGACTCCTGATACAACTTCCCAATATCCATTCATTCCTCATTCTCATTGGGTTTATAGTTCTGTGTAACTGTCATTGCTGTTGTCTGCCACTGTCTGTCTGGCCTGGGGAAGAACTGAGTTCAGCTACATTGTTTCATAGGTTAGAACCAGAGAATAGAAATGACCAAGTTAGAAATAACTCTACGCCCAATGAAAATGAAGAAGAAGCTGCTTAGGATAAAAAAATAGCTTTTTTCCCCTTAAAATAGTTGTATCCTCCAGTCTGGGTAGTGAAGGAATCCGCATATTTAATGACATATTTCACCTTGCAAATTATAGGTGTTCCAAAACAATTTCCCGAAACTGTAAGAAACCATTTTAACTGTTGCAGTTCCAGTTTATCTGTGGCTGGGGATTACCAGGGTTTTTAAAAAGCAGGAATATTTATCACATCCACCCGAAAATATAATTCAAAGCCACTTCCCGATAGACATTGTTTATCCTTTATCTCTCCTCTGACTCTTGAAACAATGTAGCAGGAGTTGGTTCTCCTCCAGGTCTGTTAATCAGCCGACTTCTGCTACATTGTTCCATTTATATTGAGCACTCACAGAGAGTCGATCAACCTGCATCTCATACACAAGAATTCCTCTCCAGCCAATGGTTGACTTTGGGGGAAATAGATTGGATTTAATCACCCCCCCCCCCCACACACACACACACACTCTTTTTTTATTAGGTGTGATTCCCACATTATTTCTTTACTTTAGAATGTTTTTGGCCATTGCAGTTTTCTCATGGCCCCCCCAAGAGACCTGGTTTGTCAGTAATAGGCTTTTCCTGGGGCTGAACTCAAGTGCTCTGCCTAATTGAATCCATATAGAGAGGAGTGTGTGGGACATGCACGGGATTGTTTGCAGTGACTTGGTGGGCGAGTGTGAAACCCATGGAGTTTGTCGCTCTACCTATCTTACACCTGTATATTTGTATTTATACATATGGGAGGAGGTGCCATATTGATTCCCTTAGACAGTACAGTATGAGGGTATAGCTTATTGTGTGCCCAGAACATTCCTTCTCTGTATATTTGTATTTATACATATGGGAGGAGGAGGTGCCATATTGATTCCCTTAGACAGTACAGTATGAGGGTATAGCTTATTGTGTGCCCAGAACATTCCTTCTCTGTATATTTGTATTTATACATATGGGAGGAGGAGGTGCCATATTGATTCCCTTAGACAGTACAGTATGAGGGTATAGCTTATTGTGTGCCCAGAACATTCCTTCTCTGTATATTTGTATTTATACATATGGGAGGAGGGAGGTGCCATATTGATTCCCTTAGACAGTACAGTATGAGGGTATAGCTTATTGTGTGCCCAGAACATTCCTTCTCTGTATATTTGTATTTATACATATGGGAGGAGGTGCCATATTGATTCCCTTAGACAGTACAGTATGAGGGTATAGCTTATTGTGTGCCCAGAACATTCCTTCTCTGTATATTTGTATTTATACATATGGGAGGAGGTGCCATATTGATTCCCTTAGACAGTACAGTATGAGGGTATAGCTTATTGTGTGCTCAGAACATTCCTTCTCTGTATATTTGTATTTATACATATGGGAGGAGGAGGTGCCATATTGATTCCCTTAGACAGTACAGTATGAGGGTATAGCTTATTGTGTGCCCAGAACATTCCTTCTCTGTATATTTGTATTTATACATATGGGAGGAGGAGGTGCCATATTGATTCCCTTAGACAGTACAGTATGAGGATATAGCTTATTGTGTGCCCAGAACATTCCTTCTCTGTATATTTGTGTCTATACTACAAATCACTTTCCCTTTCATTATTCCTAGTGACATATGGTAAAATTAAACTACATTTCATCGCTGAAGCCAAAAAGCCTAACATATAGAATGAAATAAATGTACATCCCCGACTTGACCTGAGCTGGTTAGTGGGCAGGTGCCAAGTATTTCAGTCTGGCCAAATTTGGGCCCTGGGAATAGACAGAGCAGCTCACTCACTGGGAAGAACATGGGACTCCTCAGACAATGAAAGAGAGCTGCGTTTTTATCCAGGACGCAATCCCTTCGCCTAATTCTGTGCCGTTACCTGCTTTACCAGAATCCTATAGGTAGAATGGGGTCATTCACCCCTCTGGTCCAATACCTGTTCCCATAATTAATTAAAGCTTTTCTAACATAGACCCGAGGTGCACAGAATAACCCCATTTCTGGCTTTCTCTCCCCTTCTCAGGCACATGAGAGGCATCGGGTTATGGCGCCGTCCTGCCGATTCCTGGGAAAATGAGCAAATGGAAAAGGTAAGTTTTTTTTTGTTTTTTTATATATCTCACTAACAGACATGAGTTTGTAATTAGCGGTGAGTACATGGTATTTTTCTCTCTCTCCAATGAGCCTCATTAAAGGGAAACTCTGCCTGTTTATAAGCAGCCCTACCTTCAGTTTATATCCCTGTATACACTGCCACCCCCAGAAGTCTCAGCTGGCTTGTTTCTCAGGGGTATACACTTCTTTTAAAGGGGTTCTTCACTTTTGAGTATGTTATAGAATGGCTAATTTTAAGCAGCTTTTCAATTGGTCTTTATTTATTTATTTTATCGTTTTTGAATTATTTATTATCAGTCCATGGTAGCGAGGGTAATTTGGACCCTAGAATCCAGATCAATAAAAAGCTAAATAACTCAAAAATAATAAAAAATGAAAACCTGTTTGGGAATATCGCTCTCCACAACAGTTAATTTAAAGGTGAACGATCCCTCCCATGTACACCATACATAATAAATACACAGTTTTACACAGTACAAAACCAAAACCAGTCAAAGTAATTGTAGGGTCATCAGCTGCTGCGACACCTCTTTAACGCCTGTGTTTATAGCGTATTAACCCTCGCCATTCCCATCTCCCATCCCGCCGGACCAGGGAACTCTCTTCAAAAGCAAAAAACCACCCATTAACTTAAGCGCAGAAATATTGGGAGCTGGGGTGGGAGGCTCATAATTAAAGGGTAAAAGGGAATTCCAGTTGGAACAGACTGTTATTACCCCTGTTACAAATAACTGGCTCACCCAAAATAATGTGCAAGGGCCACTTATGGGCAGAATTGAGAGGAAACTGCCACCTGTTAATCCCCTTTGTTCCCAGAATAAATTGCTTTATGGCCATTGGAATGAATTGGGAAGCAGCACGAATTTCTAACACATTTAAGGCAGAAGGGAGACTCACATCCACTTGGACAGACTCGCTCTCTTTTTTCATTTTAATATTTTAAATCCGCCATCACTCCCTTAGGGGGTTCTGACTCCATGGGAAGGGTTTCAGGGCTGCTACATTAGGTAAGTAATTCCATTAATGTGTAATTGAAATACTAGGTACCCATTAATTTATTACAGAGAGGGTTATGTTTCAGCGTGGGGCCCCCCAGCTGCTGGGTGGTAGGGCCCTTTGTGCCTATGTTAGAAATGCTATTGGCACTGAAAGATGGAAAATTTGATTGTAATTGGATTTCTTAGGATTCCACATATTTTATAAGCCCAAAAATTTACATTTGCCTAATGAAAGACAATGTAACTCAAATCCCAATATCCATTTATGCCTCATGGGGCCCCTATACCTCCTGGGGCCCCCCTGCAGCCGCAGGGCCTGCTTCCTCTGTAGTTACGCCCCTGAGCTGCTGGTTCTGACTCTTGCAACAATGTAGCCTGCTCCTTCGTGGATCGCTTCTGCTACATTGTTTCAGACAGTAGTTACACTTGTGCAGAACTTTAAAATCGCTGAATTTAAAGAAACCAGTGTAAAATAGTAAATTAGTTGGGAACTTTCCCTTTTTAAAGGGGAAGTAAAGTCAAAAACCCAAATACTACTTAGCAGAATAGAGATGTAGTGCTTTGTTTACATGAGAAACAAGTTTCTTGGGGAAGCTCCATGTGGCCGAGACTTTGCCCAGAGGCTGTAAGCTCTGCGGATCTATCAGAGTAGCAGATCTAGGGCTTTGCTTTCCCTTTAAAGATGCTCCTGTCCTTTTACTAGTAGCTTGCTCCGTTCACGATCTGCAGTTTAACCCTTCCGTTCCCCCCTTCTCAGGTGATGGGTGAATAGGGGGGACAGCAGTGTGGGGTCAGGTGGGATAAATTCCATATGATGTCAGGGGAAAGCATCCAATTGGAAGAGGGAAGGGGGGCTTTCCTCCGGGCATGTGGGGGATGGGATCCCCGGGAAGTGCCTGTCAGATCAATGTATATTCAGATTGCACGAGCAAAGTGCAAAGAGGCCATTTCCCCAATGCACCGAGGCTGTCTGTCCCCTTACAGAGACACATGTGGGATTTAAAGGGACCCAGGCATCGCAGCAAGGAAAATTAACCTCTTCCTGTCCACTTTAAATGGAGCTCTTCCCTTTGGAGTATCAGTGAGTAAGCTGTACATTGCATTGTAGCATTGTAGGAATCGGCCATGGAAAACTACAATTCCCAGCATTCCCAGCCAGGTGTCTTCAGTTAAAGTGCCTCTCTTCTATAGGGTTATTCTTGTCGGCTGCCTGAAGGAAGGGGTTAAAGGGGTTCAGCAAGCCGCCCTACCTTTGGGACCTTGATCCTTTTGCTTCTGGGGAAAAGTCCTGAGTGAGTGCTAATCTGCAGTGGAGAGAAGTTTTCAGCAGTTCCCTGATTGGTTTGACTTGCATGGGGCCCCCCCTAGTGGCGAGACTCTGTGAGAACAGATCTGCACCCATACTTTTATTACTGCACCCTATTAAGTGCCGTCAGTTGACCCCTGTGTCATAATCAGATGCTTAAATATCATTCGTTGCACTTTGGGCTGCGGACTTTCCCTGGGCTTGCGCATGTTTAAAGGGGTTGTTCGCCTTTAAGTTGACTTTTAGTATATTATAGAATTAGCCATTTTTAGTAACTTTTCAACCAGTCTAGATATTTTTTTTTATGAATTATTTGGCTGCTTCTTCTTCTGTTTTCAGTTTTCAAATGGGGGTCACTGACCCCAGAAGCCAAAAAAACACTTGCTCTGTGAAGCTACAACTTTATTGTTACATTTTCTTACTTATCACCTTTAAGTTGACTTTTAGTATATTATAGAATTAGCCATTTTTAGTAACTTTTCAACCAGTCTGCATATTTTTTTTTATGAATTATTTGGCTGCTTCTTCTTCTGTTTTCTGTTTTCAAATGGGGGTCACTGACCCCAGAAGCCAAAAAAAGACTTGCTCTGTGAGGCTACAACTTTATCGTTACATTTTCATACTTATCACCTTTCCTAATCATCTTCCAGTCTCTCATTCATACCACTGCCTGGTTGCTAGGATCATTTGGGCGCTAGCAACCAGAGGGCTGCTGATATTCTAAACTGGAGAACAAAAAAAATAAAATTAAAAAAAATGAAGACCAATTGTAAATTATCACAGAATAGCACTCTCTACATTATACTAAGAGCTAATATAAAGGTGAACAGCCTCTTAAGGACTGGATATTTGTCCAATATCTAATTGAGTCTTTGTTTAAATTCTAGTAATGATAATAATGGCACAAAGAGGCCTGTTGATTGTCTGTTTATGTATTTGATGATATTATTAGGAATGGAAGCAATGAAAGCAATGAAAGAGTGCCCTCTGTAGGTGGAAAGCTGTTACTGGAAGTTTGTGCCATAGTAACCTGCAAGTAGTAGGGCAGCTCCCTCCCATCACTAAATACTAAAACACATAGATCAGGCTATTGGCTTAGAATAAAGACATTTTTAATAAATTGTACCACTGCCCCTCTCCTATCATACCTGTTTGGGACAGATTTAGGTACACTAAACTTTTCTAGAGGCCCGTTAATAACCGCAGGCGTTTAATTAAATGTGCAGAGGAGATTGTGATTGGCTGCTCTGGTACCTGCTTTATGCTGCAGTGGAAACATGCGTTTTTATGAAAGGGGTTGTTCACTTTTAAGTAGTGTATGTTATAGAATGGCCAATTCTAAGGAATATTTCAGTTGGTCTTCATTTTTTTCATAGTTTTTGAATTATTTGCCTTCTTCTGACTCTTTCCAGCTTTAAATGGGGGTCATCGACCCCCATCTATAAACACAAATGCTCTGTAAGGCTACAAATGTGTTGTTATTGCTGCCTTTTATTACTCATCTTTCAGAAGAAGGCAAATAACTAAATAAAAATATAAAAATTTGCTTAGAACTGGCCATTCTATGACATGCTAAAAGTTCTCTTAAAGGTAAAACACCCCTTTAATAAGTTGGCTTCAAAGGTCAGAACCAGCAATGCAGAGAACATTAACGGACACAGCTCTCAATAGCAACGCCATCTATAAATGCAGCGAGAAGTAGGAATCAGTAGATATTGGGGCGTTGCTTAGAATGAACGTTCATTCGACTTTGTTATTGACGGTTTATATCCCCTTTAAAGGGGTGGTTCATCTTGAAGTTAACATTTAGTATGTTATAGAGCTGCCAGTTCTCAGCAACTTTCCATTTGGTCTTCTTTTTTTAAAATTTTTGAATTATTTGCCTTCTTCTTCTGACTCTTTCCAACTTTCAAATGGGGGGGTCACTGACCCCATCCACAAACAAGTGCTCTGTAAGGCTACACATTTATTGTCATTGCTTCTATTCAGGCCTCTCCTAATCATATCTCACTCTCCTATTCATATTATATAGCATGGTTGCTAGCGGAATTTGGACCCTAGCAACCAGACTGCTGAAAATGCAAACTGGAGAGCTGCTGAATAAAAAGCTAAATAAGTCAAAAACCACAAATAGTAAAAAATGAAAACCAATTGCAAATTGTCTCAGAATATATATGTGCGCACTCATACTGCACCTTTCCAGGCAAATTCTCACGTTCTCTCATCAGTATTATAGGGAATGGGAAACCATGTTTTTTGTATCAGTTAATAGTGCTGCTGCAGCCAAATTTTCTCAAAAGAGCAAACAGATTTTTTTATATTTCATTTTGAAATATGACAGGGGGCTAGACATATTGTCAGTTTCCCAGCTGCCCCCAGTCATGTGACTTGTGCTCTGATAAACTTCAGTCTCTTTTTACTGCTGTACCGCCAACAGCCTAACAACAGAACAATGGGAAGGTAACCAGATAGACGCTCCCTAACACAAGATAACAGCTGCCTGGTAGATCTAAGAACAGCACTCAATAGTAAAATCCAGGTCCCACTGAGACACATTCAGTTCCATTGAGAAGGAGAAACAACAGCCTGCCAGAAAGCAGTTCCATCCAATATTACAACTAAATACACTTGCTGGTTCAGGAATGACATTTTATATTGTACAGTGAATTATTTGCAGTGTAAACAGTGTCATTTAGAAATAAAAACAACATCAAAAAAATCATGAAAGAATTCCTTTAAGCGTCCAGCATGGCCGCCGTGCAGGGGATTCTGGGAGCCGTAAGCATCCGAGAGTGCTGACAAGGTCTCCAGATGGGCAGATTCCAAAGCTCACACTTGGCCTTTCTAGAATGTGACGTTTATGATCCATTTCAAGGCTCCCAAAAAACCCCCAAAAAACTATTTATCTGTTTCACTGCCAGACAGGAGCACCACCTCCCCCTCTAAGGCTGAATAGCAGACACCCCTCTACTAGCCCAAATCACGTGCCTTCGCAATGAACGACAGGGTTTAATTGTGTAGAAGTAAAGCGGGGAGACCCCCACGGGGCCCAGATAAATATGAATTGAAACAAGTTCTTCTGTTGCTTTGTGTTCCAGGGAATTCCATTGAAGCCTCGGCTATAGGAGCAGCGGAGGGGACAGAGCACGGAATTCCTTTTTTCCTATTGCACCGGGGAGGTCAGACCATGTGGAAAGTCAGCTGTTTGGTAACGGGATTCCTCCTCATCCTCACAGTCATCAGCACCCCCGCTGCAGAGCATTTGTACCGGACAGGGTAAGTGCCGGCAAAGAGAACCTGGGGGGCTTCTGTCTCTCCCTGTCCTGGGACTCTGGGGGGGATGAAGGAGACAGGGAGTTGTGGAGTCAGGTGAGGAATCAAAGTGCTTTGTGCTCAGGAGCTTGTATCTAGGTGTGCGTGCATACATCCCTGCCTTATACAATAACATATATAGCACTCCGACCCTCAGAGCTTGCCAGATATATAAGGTGACCCTACACAGTCAGTTCCGCTTGTTTGGTGAGCTCATCTAATGAGTGGATCTGGACCTGATTTCCCCACTATAATGCTGGGCCTAATCAGGCTGATCTGATCAGTGGCTCTAATTGACCCATTGGATGAAGCCCCGCACCAACACTCACCAATGTGTTCCTCCCTCCTCCCATATGTATAAATACAAATATAGAGAGAAGGAATGTTCTGGGCACACAATAAGTTATACCCTCATACTGTACTGTCTAAGGGAATCAATATGGCACCTCCCTCCTCCCATATGTATAAATACAAATATACAGAGAAGGAATGTTCTGGGCACACAATTAGCTATACCCTCATACTGTACTGTCTAAGGGAATCAATATGGCACCTCCTCCTCCCATATGTATAAATACAAATATACAGAGAAGGAATGTTCTGGGCACACAATAAGCTATACCCTCATACTGTACTGTCTAAGGGAATCAATATGGCACCTCCTCCTCCCATATGTATAAATACAAATATACAGAGAAGGAATGTTCTGGGCACACAATAAGCTATACCCTCATACTTTACTCTCTAAGGGAATCAATATGGCACCTCCTCCCATATGTATAAATACAAATATACAGAGAAGGAATGTTCTGGGCACACAATAAGCTATACCCTCATACTGTACTGTCTAAGGGAATCAATATGGCACCTCCTCCTCCCATATGTATAAATACAAATATACAGAAATGGCAACCAATAAGCAATACCCTCATACTACACTATAATAGAACGCTGCTGTAAATGTGTTTGTTTTTTCACTCAAGGCAGTTAAGAAGAAAGCCGTCTCATAAAGGCAATTAGCAGTAACCATTCCCTAATTCCTTCCATTCCGGCTGGTTATTTGCAGCCTGTTTACTTGCATCAGTGGCTAATTGAGAAGCAGCCATTTAACTGTAGAGGTGATTACTTCTCTTGCGTGGATTTAATTAATAGTTCAGCCTTGGACACAAACAGAAACGCATGCTTTAGGGGCGCCCAGAGGCGATAGGGTTAATAAAGGCAACCTGTATTCTTGCCATCTGGTCTGTGTTTCCTTCACATAACGGCCGTGGAACATTTGTTACCTATTTGCCGTCAGAGCCCATAAACACCCCCTGATTTCAGGCACCAGAGACTCTGCCTAGAGCATATAGTGTGATCACTTATACAAGACACGGGCTGGGTATTTTCTTCTGAACCCCTATAAAAGCCCTTATTATAAGTGCCCAGACTGTGGGTGGGTCGAATGGGGAAGCAATAACTTGGTACAGACCCTTTCCCCCTTAGTACAACCACATGTTGTCACCGTCAGACCAGGACTTGCAGCATGAGTGAGCAGGGAAATATAGATCAAGCACTAATAAAACATGACATATCTACAGAACTATATATATATATTATATATAATATATATATATATATATATCAATCATATATTTCAAAGCTAAATATCTGGAGGGCCACAGGTTGCTCTCAGCTTCAGTCCCTTCCATCTACTGCACATTATACTCTCAGGGGTGCAGGCCGATATAGTTAAAGGTGTTCTTCACCTTTAACATAACTTTTAGTATGACGTAAAGAGTGATATTCTGAGACAATTTGCAATTGGTTTTCAGTTTTTATTATTTGTGTATTGTATTACTTATTTAGCTTTTTATTCAGCAGCTCTCCAGTTTGCAATGTCAGCCATCTGGTTGCTAGGGTCCAAATCCTGGATTCGGTGCATCCCTAGTAATGGCACCCGCTGCCATCAGGCTCCAGATTTCAGGGCCGAAACAATAGTTCTGATAAGTAAACAGATGGGTGCAAACTGAGCCTGGTTCACAAGAGTGTAAGCACCTATGGGTGCCTTTCTGTAGGTAGCACCTAGCACATACATTTTAGCACCTATTGATTGTAAACAAGCCCTCGTGGTTGAACTACAAGTCTCCTGACAGATATCAGTTGCTGGCCTTACATACAGGGTTCCACTAGCCATTGTGGCTTGGGAGAAACCAGTCCATACTCACTGCCGGTACCAGCCGTGTTCTGGATTATCTTTCCCGCAATAAATCGAGCGAGCGCCAGAATTGATTCATTTATAAAGTGGTGGCACATTACTACTCCCCTGTTAGCAATCCTATCCAAGTACATTAATTGTATCTGGCTCTATCGTCGACGCACTCTAAATAATAGGCCTCGTCGTTTGCCTTTGATATATTGTCACTCTGTATCCACAGCCAAAGAACCAGCAATCTGTATGCTCCAATTGTACCCAAAATCATGACTTTTTAATGCGTTTTCTTTCTCTTGACGTTGGCACCCGGGGTAATCAGGATTTCTTGCACGTTCCAAATCATTTGTCTAAAAAGGAAGTCGAGTGATTGTGCTCCGTGCGTCAGCTCTTGTTTTACATCCCTATTCTAATGAGTTCTCTTTATTCTCTTAAAGGCGCAGGATCTGCTCGGCCGCTGGGCACCCTGGCACCGTGTCAGTTACTCAGTCCTTTGTCCAGCCGGTACACAGCCCTATTATGACTCTGTGTGAGGGGCATAGGATCTGCAGTACGTACAGGTAAGAAGGAGTGATATGAAGTGGCTTAAGGTGCCAATATAACAAGGCCTATTGTGTATGGTATCAGAGCAATGCAAAGTGCTTTTATTAAAAATGTCTATTATTATTTGTCCCAGAACGACCTACAAGGTTTCCTACCGTCAAGTCTCCAGGAGAACATCCTTCCCCCTTTACTCTTGCTGCCCCGGCTGGAGGAGAATCGAGGCGCCCACTCACAGTTGCGGCCAAGGTACCCAATAAACACACCAATGATTCTGTCATGATTGTTATGATGTTACATTCCCAAGCATCATTGGGGCACACTGTGCTCTATATAATCCATAGAATCTTTAACTATTCACTGCCCTTTCTATGGTGTCTTTGTGCTGATGGATATCTCCAAGATTATTGCCCTGATGACAGAATGAGCAATAGGGGGCGCGACCCCATGTTCTAAATAATTAGAAATGCATTTCCCACAGATGCTTCTAACAGGCATCAATATTAAATGCTTCCACCCTTGTGTCTCTCTCTTTAGTGCTGTGCCGACTGCCATGTCAGAATGGAGGGACATGCGTCGGTTCTAATAAGTGTGAATGTCCAGCTGGATGGAGAGGGATCCATTGCCAGACGGGTAATTCCTTTATTTCCTATGGTTATTATTAACAGGAACGTACCAAGCAAATTGAACCGGCAGGTATTCGGGCAGCATGAAATCTCGAATAGAAGCAGGCACTCAAGGGCAAAAACTTCCACCAGGCAGATGTTCCAAAAGTGAAAAAGTTTATTGTGTCAAAACAGCCTGACGCGTTTCGTGTTCCAAACGCTTAATCATAGGCAAATTGAACCGGCAGGTATTCGGGCAGCATGGTCAATTACATTTTTATTTAGGACAATCTGACATACTCTAGTTATTTGGTGAGTTCCACCAAACTGTCAAATCAGTCAGTGATCACTTTAAGGACAGACATGCCTGTGTGACTAGCAAGATAGATGCCATGTTGATTTAGAATTGCCACCTCACCCCTTGTAGGGCTCTTACACACGGCCGTTCCGACCTGCGCTCCCCTGCGTTCCGTTTTTTGGCGTTCAGCCGCAGGGGAGCGCAGGAATAGACGCAAGTAATGATTTGAAATGGGGCTGTACTCACTCAGGCGTGTGTAGGCGCCGAACGCAGGTTCAGACGCAACATGCTGCATTTTTCCTGCGTTCGGCGCCTACACGCGCCTGAGTGAGTACAGCCCCATTCAAATCATTACTTGCGTCTATTCCTGCGCCCCTGCGGCTGAACGCCAAAAAACGGAACGCAGGGGAGCCCAGGTCGGAACGGCCGTGTGTAAGAGCCCAAAAACCGAACACATATGGAATTCACAGCCTGCATGGCTAATTAGCAACTCATTTAGATGTGTGATGCAGACTGAACTGATTAAGGGCTCTTACACACGGCCGTTTTTACCTGCGCTTTCTTCTGCTCAGCCGCAGGGGAGCGCAGGAGTAGACGCAATCAATTATTTTGAAGGGGGTGTTGTACTCACACAGACACATATATGTGCCAAACGCAGGTTGGGATGCAGCATGTTGCATTTCACCTGTGTTTGGCGCATACATGCGTGTGTGAGTACAACCCCCTTTAAAATAATTAAATGCGTCTACTCCTGCGCTCCCCTGCGGCTGAGCGGAAGAAATCGCAACGCAGGTGAGTGCAGGTAAAACCGGCCGTGTGTAAGAGCCCTTAATCAGTTCATTCTGCAGCATGCATCTAAATGAATTGCTAATTAGCCATGCAGGCTGTGGATTCCATATGTGTTTGGCTTTAAAGGGGTGAGGTGGCAACCCTACATTGAGTTGAGATGCCCCCTAGGATTTACTATAGCTGGATGAAAGAGTAGTAGATTCCAATCATATACACCCAGTCCATAAGGTAGAGACAGTTAAAGGGGTGGCTCACATTTTAATTTAACTGTTAGAATGATGTAATATTTTGAGACCATTTGCAATTGGTTTTAATTAATAAATTATTATTTGTGGTTTTTGAGCTATTTAGCTTTTTATTATATATTATTATATTATATATTATGATATATTTATTTATATATACTGTATATCAGATTACAGCAGGGAGGGGAGAAGGGAGGGGAGGAGCAAACTGAGCATGCTCAAGCCCTAGCCCTGGAGGTTTAAGCTGAAAACAGGAAGTCTGATACAGAAGCCCATGAGTACACAATAGAAGGAAAGAAATGTGCTGTTTGTTTTGACAGAGGACTCAGAGCAGCTTTATATTGAGGGTTTACTAGTGTATTTATATAGACCTTTCTGATAAAGCTTACTGAGTTTTAGCCTTTCCGTCTCCTTTATAGATGTGGACGAGTGCAGCGACAGAACCCATCAGTGTTCCCAACTGTGCATCAACTCTGCTGGAAGCTTCCAATGCGAATGTCTTGAAGGCTACCGGCTGATGGCTGATGGAAAGGTGTGTGATAACGTGCCCAAACCCACCGTGCCCCCCGCATCACCCACATCAGTACAAGAATCAGGTAATGTTTAATCTTAATACAGTGGGTATAGTCAGGGCTATTTATAGTTTTGGCACAGCAGTGTGTGGTGGGAACCATCTGCTTTGGTTAAACTACAACTTCTAGCACTCCCTACAACTTCCAGCACTCCCTACAACTTCCAGCACTCCCTACAACTTCCAGCACTCCCTACAACTTCCAGCACTCCCTACAACTTCCAGCACTCCTTTCAACTTCCAGCACCCCCTACAACTTCCAGCACTCCCTACAACTTCCAGCACTCCCTTCAACTTCCAGCACTCCCTTCAACTTCCAACACTCCCTTCAACTTCCAGCACTCCCTTCAACTTCCAGCACTCCCTTCAACTTCCAGCACTCCCTACAACTTCCAGCACTCCCTTCAACTTCCAGCACTCCCTACAACTTCCAGCACTCCCTACAACTTCCAGCACTCCTTCAACTTCCAGCACTCCCTACATCTTCCAGCACTCCCTTCAACTTCCAGCACTCTCTACAACTTCCAGCACTCCCTACAACTTCCAGTACTCCCTACAACTTCCAGAATTCCCTACAACTTCCAGCACTCCTTCAACTTGCAGCACTCCCTACAACTTCCAGCACTCCCTACAACTTGCAGCACTCCCTACAACTTGCAGCACTCCCTACAACTTCCAGCACTCCCTTCAACTTCCAGCACTCCCTTCAACTTCCAGCACTCCCTACAACTTCCAGCACTCCCTTCAACTTCCAGCACTCCCTACAACTTCCAGCACTCCCTACAACTTCCAGCACTCCCTACAACTTCCAGCATTCCTTCAACTTCCAGCACTCCCTACAACTTCCAGTACTCCCTACAACTTCCAGAATTCCCTTTCAACTTCCAGAACTCCCTACAACTTCCAGAACTCCCTACAACTTCCAGAACTCCCTACAACTTCCAGCACTCCCTACAACTTCCAGCACTCCCTACAACTTCCAGCACTCCCTACAACTTCCAGCACTTCCTTCAACTTCCAGCACTCCCTACAACTTCCAGCACTCCCTTCAACTTCCAGCACTCCTTCCAACTTCCAGCACTCCCTTCAACTTCCAGCACTTCCTTCAACTTCCAGCACTTCCTTCAACTTCCAGCACTCCCTACAACTTCCAGCACTCCCTACAACTTCCAGCACTCCTTCAACTTGCAGCACTCCCTACAACTTCCAGCACTCCCTACAACTTGCAGCACTCCCTACAACTTGCAGCACTCCCTACAACTTGCAGCACTCCCTACAACTTCCAGCACTCCCTACAACTTCCAGCACTCCCTACAACTTCCAGCACTCCCTACAACTTCCAGTACTCCCTACAACTTCCAGAATTCCCTTTCAACTTCCAGAACTCCCTACAACTTCCAGAACTCCCTACAACTTCCAGAACTCCCTACAACTTCCAGCACTCCCTACAACTTCCAGCACTCCCTACAACTTCCAGCACTCCCTACAACTTCCAGCACTTCCTCCAACTTCCAGCACTTCCTTCAACTTCCAGCACTCCCTACAACTTCCAGCACTCCCTTCAACTTCCAGCACTCCTTCCAACTTCCAGCACTCCCTTCAACTTCCAGCACTTCCTTCAACTTCCAGCACTTCCTTCAACTTCCAGCACTCCCTACAACTTCCAGCACTCCCTACAACTTCCAGCACTCCTTCAACTTCCAGCACTCCTTCAACTTGCAGCACTCCCTACAACTTCCAGCACTCCCTACAACTTGCAGCACTCCCTACAACTTGCAGCACTCCCTACAACTTGCAGCACTCCCTACAACTTGCAGCACTCCCTACAACTTCCAGCACTCCCTACAACTTCCAGCACTCCCTACAACTTGCAGCACCAGCACTCCCTTTAACTTCCAGCACTCCCTTTAACTTCCAGCACTCCCTACAACTTCCAGCACTCCCTACAACTTGCAGCACCAGCACTCCCTTTAACTTCCAGCACTCCCAGACAGCCTTCAGTGGTCAGTAAGTGCTGGGAGTTGTGCTTCAACAATAATAGACTGGCCACAGATTGACCAACACTAATATAAAGCATTTCAGGTCACTCATTCGACCCGCAGCATCCGTGATTATAGAAAAAAAGTAAATATTCTCCAGGGTGCACCAACTTATTTACTGTACAGCTTTTATTTTAGCAGAGACTCTATAAAATGCTTAGCAGGTACATATTTCCTGGGAAAGACTTTTGTAAGCAGAAAGTTATTGCTACGTTAAAGTACGTTAATTAAAAATAAACCAGCGTGCTAAATTATTCAGATTTGTAATTCTCATGGAATCTGTTGTTGTGTTTATCTAATACACAGAAATGCAAGAACAGCTGCTTGTGGCTTTTATACTTGATAGATTGTCAGCTCTACTTAAGGGTTGCATAGGAATCTGTATACTATACCTAACTCATTTGATTTGCAGCGTTTAATTAACCTCAGAAGACGGCCATGCTGAAGGTTGGTGGCTGTGCATTATTACTTTTGGTACGCGCTGTGTCACATCAAACTCGTACCGTGAGTAATAATGCGCGGCTGCCAATAATTCCGACGAGGATGGGTCAATGGACCGTGGGGCAGTGGGCGGAGTCATTTAGATGCATGGGGGCTGCAGCAAACACCACCTCTGACTGTTGTTTTCTCTACTCTAGGGGTTCCACATTCTGTCAAGGAAGAAATGGCGGAACTGAGGAGCAAGATAGACGTTCTAGAGCAGGTGAGTTGCTTTGCTTTGGGAATCTCTATACCAGAGATGTATACAATATATTGTGAATAAAGTACCCCCTATTGTAAAATATAAGGATCTTATAATTTACTGAGCCATATACAGGTCATGGAACTCCGAGATGACTTCTATTATCCTTTTGTACTTCATTTATTATAATCAACAACAGTGATGAGTGGGCCGACCTCGCATGCTTCTTCATGGGTGGCCACCATCAAATGGTGACTTCCGGCTTCGTCTTTTATAGACGATACGTCTGCTCGCTCAACGTTTCGGCTCCATCACTCGGGCCATCCTGAAGACTGCCTGAGTGATGGAGCCGAAACGTTAAAATAAATTTCTTTATTTTTTCACTTAACAAGTCCTTGTAGTGCGGTTTGTTGGTAATATATATATATTTATTTATACTGTATGTGTATATGTATAGCCACTAACGATTGCCCTGTCTCTTTTTATTGCAGAAGCTTCACTTGCTGCTGACTCCGTTTCAGGGTTTATCCACCTCATCCCCGGACGATCGCTCCGACCCCATCGCTTTACTGACGCACTCCCTCCAGCAGCTCGATAGGATCGATTCATTGAGTGAGCAGATCTCCTTCTTAGAAGAAAGGCTGGAGACGTGTGAGTACGGCTGGGTGCAGTTTCTACCACCACAAGGGTCTATGAAGCAATTAGGAAACCATCGACTTGTCTGTGTTTCTTGCATTATTTTACAGACCCTTGGGGTATCCAGTTTCTGATCTCTACATGTGACCATTGGTTAGGGTACAAGCTCAGAATCTAAAAGGGCATCCTGGGACTTGTAGTTCCACCTCCACCTGGTCTGTGACTGCTCTCAAACCCACACCAGCAGCCTCCAGTCAATCACTAGCTTCATCTCAACAGGAGACCTGTGTTCATTTATACCATCTGGCCCGTCGGCTCTAAAAAAAAAAAATTAGAAAAAAAGGGCAGAAACGCAGTTTTACAAACAAATCATCACTTGAATAATTTTCCAACATCAGTTTTCATTTACAAAGACATACAAATAGCCGAAAAATGTCCGCCCTATAACATCCCTGCATGCGCTGGTGTTTAATCTCACGCACACGATTTGTCTGCATTGTCATAACAAAATCCATCGGAGAACCACGCTAATTGCCTCAGGCTGTTACGGCCGCAGGACGCACTGCTTACGCTTCTAGAGTAATTCACACAGGCCTTAATGGCTTCTTTTCTTAAATTTATTCCACTCAGTGTTGGAGTGCTCTACCCCTGTCTTCCTTCTTTCGGGATCAGGTGCTAGACAGCGTATTACCCAACCTGCCTGGGGTTGGTAAGTCACATACAGTCCAAAAAGCTGCTGCACACTGATAAAGTGAATCAATTCTTTAGTTGTGCAATTTTATTGGCTGATGCAAAATAGACAAGGCAACGCTTATTGGCACAAGCAAACAAATCCACGAGTGCAATTTTCAGCTGAACCCATTAAAGTCAGGCTGCATGTTTGGGGCTCAAGGGGGTTAAACAGCATGGCTATCAAGCGAGCAGAACAAATCCCAGGTTTCTTTGCTTTCAGTGAATTTGCATCACTAATCTCAAGTTCCTTCGCCCCCTTTTAATGAGCCGCCGACTCCCGGCTCCATGCGACAGCAGCAGAGAGTAAACATTCGAAGTGTTCCTCGTTGTGCGGCGGAATTCCAGCACAAAGGAAACTCTGCCACTTGGGTTATTTTCCTTTCACTTTCAAAGAAAAAAAGCAAATATTATGTTGCTTAGCGCTCGAGTGGTTCTTTATTCCAAAGCCGTTATGGAATTTGAAGGATTTGCCGCTTGCAAATTGCAAAAGAGTTCACCTCTTGTCTCATACATTAGTCAGAAAGCTCAACTCCAAACTATATGGATATAGCTGTGCAATCTTCAGCCCTAGAGGTGTTGTTGAACTACACGTGTCCTCCAACATTATCACTTAGCCGAAGTGGGAACCTACTACCATGTATTTTGGGAATGCTTTTTGGAGGGAAGCGTTGACAAACATAGAGCAGACACTCGATATTCCTAATATTCTTTCTCCCAGCCTATGCCTCCTGGGAATTTTTGGAGACCTACCTATGAGCAACTATACTAAACTCTGCTATCTACAACTGTTCTGTTTTGCAAAGAAAGCGATGCTACTGCAGTGGAAATCGGTGTCTCCACCTACACTGGGATGTTGGAAAAAAATTGCTAAATGATTCTCTGTCCAAGCAAAAATTTTTATAAATAGCACGAAAATTGGAAGGGATCTGGGGCCCTCGGTTAGAACATAATACTCCAGGGCCGGATCAGCAACCCTTTCCAATGACTGGGCTTTATATAACCAACTGGGCTCACTACCTCGTCTTGTCCTTTACTCTTGTTTTGGTATGTAATGTTTATTGAAAATGTTAAATAAAAACTTTTTTTTAAAGAAAAAAAAAAGCGTCCTCCAACATACAAAGGTATGGAATATATCTTGTAAGTAGTGCAATACCCCTTTGCTCTCCTTATTTCCTGCTTAGAAATATAAGGAACATTCTTTTTTGTGGCCAGTTAGGTAATATATAGTGAATAAAGTACCCCCAGTTGTAAAATATAAGGATATTATAAGTTACCGAGGAGTTTCATGACCATGAGTGTTTTTATACAGGTCATGGAACTCCGAGGTAACTTCTCATATTTTACAACTGGGGGTTCTTTATTTATTATAATACACAAGTTTCAGTGAGTCATTGGACAGAAATGACATCAGAACTCACCGTTTATAACTGATGACATCAGAACTCACCGTTTATAAGGATATCATTTACAAGATATCCATGGCTTTTGTGTATTATAAGTTCATATCACTCCTTGGGGCAACCAAAATATATGGAAACCTTTTCCATTAGACTTTGTCAGTGCTGCTACCTCTTTAAGTATAATAAATCCCCTGTCATTTGTTCTGTGTTCTAGGTTCATGCAAGACTGAGCTTTGATTGGCAGCCACACTCCCCCCCCCCATGGACAATCACTGATGTACTGCACTTGGGAGATCCGAGGAATGCGGGCGCTTCTCTATTGGCATTCCGAGGATAGAATCCATAATCCGACTGCTACACTTCCATGTCATAGAATGTGACAGGTAACCGCATTCTGGATTATACTTCCACCAATCCACCAGCGGCTTTTATAATATATATGTTCCAACCACCCACAGCTGCATTTGGCTCAGTATCACTGACATTCCCCCCAACACAGGTACAGAGAATTAACATGGCGGTTATTAAGAGTCAATAAGCCTTATTATCATCGGCCATATTTAATTCTTCAGTAGCAGAATTTGACTGAGGTTAAACTAGGGATAAAGTAGACCGTCCCTTTTCTGGATGAGATGCATTTGATCAGACTTAGAGTAGGTGCACCAAGGAAAATTGTTAGAATAGACATTAATCAATATATCTATAAATATTTCTACAAAACGGTGTATATTGCTTCACTTACTTTCTTGCACACAGGCTGGTTTGTCTTTCAAGCTGAAACTCTTCTGCTCCTTCCAGAGCTATAGTCACATGGTCACCACTGAAACATTTGGCTGGGCTCAGCCCACAAGCAGCAGGGAAAGATGCCTAGCGACCATTGTTTACATTTTACAACCATTGGGATTAAAGCAAATAAGCTTCTTAAACTCTATTGGTGCATTAAAGGGGATGCAGAGTTGTGTAGCCCCTTCTTACAGTGCAAAGCATATACAGGCCGGCACTGAGGCTGCTGAGAGTGCTGGGACATTCTGCATGGCAGCTACTAGCGAGGCACAGAGTATATGCTGTTGTCCCATAGGATTTGATTGAACTACTACATTGCTATATATATATATATATATATAATATATATATATATATATATATATAACTGTATATGGTACCAGCAGCCGCCTTATTGCCTATATTTTGTAATGTGTGTTTCTTAGCAGATTCATATATTTTTGTGTCAACTCACAATAAAGCAACGTGAAGAAACTGGAATGTGCTGTTTGTTTTGCAGTGTCAGTAGATTAATCACCAGGGACCGGCCTCCATTGGCCTATTGTGTGCTCAGAACCTTCTCTATATATTTAGATATAAATATATAAATATAAATATACACAAAGCAAGGCAACGGCAGACTCCCAGTTGGTTGAACCATTTGGCTGAGCGCCAACCCACTGATCCTACGGGTACAGCAAGCAGGTGATAACCCAAATGTTTATTTTGCAAATTGAGTTTAACTATATTACAGCTTATATTTAAAATGCTAACTATGCAGAGACAAGATAAGATACCCACCAACACCACTGGTTATTGAATTAAACTGCCAGCTTTGACTGTTACAGGTAGGTCCTATTGAATTTTACTGTACAGGCCTTTCCCATGATCTATACGCACAATAGGAGCTCACCTCGGACACACAGTTGCTGCACATCAGAAAGAGAAAGGCATTATACAATATCTTATCTTATATAGGGGATAATGTTCCCTTACTGTAATTTATAAGGATATTATAGGTCACAGAGGAGTCCCCATGACCAAGGCTGAAGGCCGAGTGCCTTTGTAAAGGCCATGGGACTCCTAGCTTGTATAATAGTACAATATTTCTTCTAATACACAAGTTTCAATGAGTCATGTGATACAAATGACATCACTAAGACCTGATAACTGGTGACATCACTAAGCTCTGTTTATTAGGATATCATTTACATAGTAACACTGTAAAACACATGTTTATCAAGTTCAACATAACCCTATATAACCTTATTCATGGCTCTTGTGCATTATATTTTTAATACTGTACCCCCTATTGTAAAATATATAGTGGATAATGTACCCCCTACTGTGATTTATAAAGATATTAGAAGTCACTGAGGAGTTACGTGACCATATAAAAGCACAAGGCCGCAGGTCACGTAACTCCGAGGTGACTTCCAATATCTTTATAAATTACAGTAGGGGGTGTATTATTCATTATAATCGACAGTCTTTCTATGTGCAGTGTTTCCCTGTAGCCCATTTGCTGTAGGTTAAATTGGTTGTTCAGAGAGGAATATTCTGAGATCATTTGCAATTGGTTTTCATTTTTTATTTGTGGTTTTTGTTATTTAGCTTTTTATTCAGCAGCTCATTAGTGTGCCGTTTTAGCAATCTCGTTGCGAGGGTCCAAATCCCCCTAGCAACCAGGCATTGATTTGAATAAGAGACTGGAATATGAATAGGAGAGGCCTGAATAGAAAGATGAGTAATAAGTAGCAATAACAATAAATCTATAGCTTAACTGAGAATTTGTTTTTTAGATGGGGTCAGTGACCCCCATTTGAAAGCTGGAAGGAGTCAGAGGAAAAAGGCATATAATGTAAAAACTTTTAAGAATAAATAATGAAGACCAATTGAAAAAAGGGTCGAAGATGCAGGGGGGAGGCCAACAGTAGAGATGAACAGAGAGTGGGAGAGAGAGGAGACTGGAGAGGAACCTGGGTGGGAGGGAAAACTGAAGTTTGCCGTTTATAAGGATACAATTTACAGTCTGGTCCCATAAGGAAATGACCAGACTGTAGATTATAAAGATATTAGGTTATATTAAATAATGTAAGGCCTGTTGTAAAAATATGAGGATATTAGAAGTCACCCATATCCTTATATTTTACAAGAGGAGGTACTTTATTTACTATATGCGTATCTCCATGTGGGCATCACTCCGCTTGTGAAGTTTGCCTCGGGTGCACGGTAAACAATTGAAATATCACTAGAAAGGACCAGCAACACCGAGATATCTTGTGAAATGCTTGAAAGTGTATTAAACATTTTAAAAAGGTCATGGAACTCCACGATGACTTTAAATATCCTTATGTTTTACAACAGGGGCTACTTCATTTATTAGAATACATGAATACAAATTACATCACTAAGCGGTGAATATAACTGATGACATAACAAAGCACAGTTTATTAGGATACAATACACAAAAGCCATAAATATCTTGTAAATGATATCCTTATAAACGGTGAGTTCTGATGTCATCAGTTATAAACGGTGATGTCATTTCTGTCACATGACTGTGTCAATTGAAATTTGTGTATTATAATAAATAATACACAACTGTGTCACATGAAATTTGTGTATTATAATAAATAAAGTACCCCCGGTTGCAAAATATGAGGATATTAGACGTTACCTCGGAGTTCCATGACCTGTAGAAAAACACTCGGCCTTCGCCTTCGTGTTTTTATATGGCCATGAAACTCCTCAGTAACTTATAATATCCTTATTATTTACAAGAAGGGAGTACTTTATTCATTATATAATTTACAGGATATTCATTATGCTTTTGTATTATATAGTGAATAAACTACCCCCATTGTAAAATATAAGGATATTATAGGTTACTGAGGAGTTCCATGACAATATAAAAGCACAAGACCGAAGGCTAAGGTGACTTCTAATATCCTCATATTTTGCAACAGGGGGTAGTTTATTCACTCAATAATACACATGTTCCAGTAAGTCATGTGACATCACTAAGCTCCGATTAGGACTGATGACATCACTAAGCACCATTTATTATAATTTACAGGATAGATCTATATAATCTGCAAGGAAAACAACCTTAACCTAAAAAAACAGCGATTTATTAATGATTTTATAATTTCCTTGATTTACAGGCCCAGACATTAGATACAAATCACAAAATATAATCTTCTGAGACAAGAGGGAATGTTGTTGAAGTTTTATTGTATATTACATGCAATAGTTGCATAGAAATACCCAGAGGCCCCTGGGATGGTTGAGGAGATAGACCATTCATGTGGCTACTGGTTTAATTAGATGCAGCATCTCATATGTTGATAAAGCTACAGAGTCGGTTGATTGCTGTGCCGGGGCTCTAAATCAAATCTGGGGCTCTTGTTAAATCACCAGGTGGTCCGTGTAGGAAGCACATTCTGTTGGCGCTCAGCTGGGGGTACGAGGAATGTGTTCCGCTGTCTGAGAGATGAATAATGAGCAATGTGTCTGCCTCTGTTGGCTCACAGTGTGACTACTGTCTGCATTACATTGCAGCTCATTGACTTGGCTTAAAATCACAGCGGCTTGCGTAGGCAGGCATCTACTTCTAGCTCGCTGAGGATGATGGGACACTGAGCAACATTAAATCAAGTGATATACACAAATACTTGCCCCACAATTTTAGTACTGTTGATAAACAGGCACGTTTAGTAAGCATTACTCATATACTTTATTTATTGGACTGTTGGACATACAGTCAATATAAATCAACACCTATAAAATACTTTTTAGCATCCCCTGTTAGTGATATAACAAGCATGCCCCTGATAAGGACTAAGCATGTCCAGTAACCACCTAGAGCAAACCAGAGGCACCAGGAAGGTGGCACGGCAAATAAGCATTAGATCTTCCCAGAGCCATTTAGCATAACCAGTGAAAAGGTAAGAACCAGAAAGACTAAAGGTGGCCATAGACGCACAGATAATATCATACGAAACAAATTTTCGTACGATATTCGGTGCATGTATGGTGGGAAAAGAGCCGACCGATATCGGCAGAAGACTCGCCGATTGGGCTGGATGGAAAATCTTGTCCTTTGAAGGCACCCAAACATCGACCATTGTTAGTGCTGAATCGTACACGTGTGTATTGAAACGAAGATCTTTCTTGGAAACCTTAAGGGAAGGTCTAACCAAGACAATATAAAGAGCTACAGAATTATGGACAGCCTGATCCTGTTGGGTTTTAGCTGTCACCATAACTGCCCTCAATATATCCAAATCAAATATTCTTTATGCAAAAAAAAAAAAAGTAAAGTGGGAAGAATATGCCTTCAGGAATGTGGGCACAAGAAGCCTCCTCGATCCACTCTCATAGAGTCTGAAACTTTGGCAATTTTAAACATAATACAAAGAAGTGTACAAGTGGTGCTTCAGCAGAAAAGAAAGAACATCAAGGAGGCCAATGTTCCCCATTCAACGTATAAGTGCTTTCTAAAGAACCCTTCCCCCCCCATGGCAACTTCCTTAACTACTGGTGCAATTCCATCAACGTTTCCACTTGTATGAGGACTATCCTATCAACAGTTTCTCTCATGAAGCCCCACATACAGTAGGACACAAACATGGATCATAAACAGGTGTTGGTGCTATTATAACATTGATAGTTTGGGAAAAATCCAATAGAACCTTTCTTGGTTTATCCTATCTCCCTAGAGTAACATACTAACTGTATGCTACTTCTATCTGGTGATGGAACATCTCTACTCTAGAACGTTTTCAGTTCCATCATGTATGGAACCCCATTATTGCTCCACACTGAAATGGATCATGGTTGGGGGACACCCGACATCAGAGAAATAACTACTGCTGAATCCTAAAGATGTTCTAGGGGAGTGATATTGTATGTTGAATAGTGCGTGGCCATTGTGGCTGTCTTTAGCTGCATGAAACATATTTTTCCCCATCTGCAAACTGGAGGTCATGTTATTAGATAGCAAGAGCAGCATCTGCCATCCAAACTGAGCTAAACCCAAGAGAACCAAGATGCTTTTCAAGCACAAGGACTTGCATTTGGGAATACCCAGAAGAAGGTGTAGTTCCATTGATATCTTTCCCTTACTGGGGGTGCAGATCATCTACTGCACCAAAATATTATCCGAGAGACCTTCGATTCCCTATAGGAAGATGGCTTGTGCTTCAGGGTATGTGCAAATAACACAGAAGTCTGGACATGGACAAGCCCACTTTATGTACATTGTGCGAATCACTAGCTTTGAGAGTTCTAGAACTTATCTTGCATGTTCCTGGGTGGCACTTTGGTGGCTTAAATAATAAGAACTTTAGCCCTGGAACGTTCTTTGGTACCTCAAGTCCCATTGCGTCTAGCCCGCTACTGGGCACAGTTACTTTGTCCGTTATCCTTGTAGGGTTTATTGGAGAGCCTGAAGAAGACCTGCCTCATGGTCTGGTGGCACTTCTCCGTCAGATCAGTGATGTCTTTTTCTGTGAAGTCTGATGTGTCAATTTTGGGAAGGATCTCGACTTTGATGGTGCCTGGAAGGGAACGACAAAGAGTTCAAGATGGTTAAAGTTGGTCTGACACAGTAGACAAGGTTTCCTTCAACAGTTTAATTTGAGTCATTAAATTCTTGATTTAATAAACGAGGGAGAGTTGGGTGTAAAGAGAACCCGCTTTGGCACTTGAAAGCCAAGGGTCTTCTTTAACTTATTCACCAAACGGGACGAAGACTGTAAATTGTGGATCAGCACTGGAAGGAATATCTATCCCTGCTCAATCCCTACCTATTTTTAGAGTGTATCTGACCTATTTTTCGGCACGTGTCTATCCGAGCACGTAGCAGGGCCCTATAGATGCAATGTAATAGTGACACATTAACACTTATTGTCTTGTGAAGGTAAAAAAGCGACCTGGGTGACAAGTTAATCTTTATAAATCTGCCCCCTTGCTCTGTGACCTATTAAACAGAAAGCAAGGATCCCCCATATGACCAGCAGGTGTCCGTAACAGATAAATCCCAATAGAGATGGGGGGGTACAGGCCAGTTTTTTAAACAGGAGGACCCTTGGCATGTCCTATTATTAGCTCAGTCAGCTGTTTTATGAGAGCGGGACTTGGCAGCTCCCTAGAGCGGCTTAAAACGTTATTGAGTTCCTGGGGACAGTGCTGCTTAAATCAGATAATCCCCCATCTCAGTATAAGCTGGAGATCTAGATAGAAGCTTCTACCCACCCAAGCAGCTCAGAGTATCCAGGCTGAGAGAAAAGTGCAAAATGCATTCAGAGATCACATGATTGCCAGAACCTTTCATATAAATCAGGATTTTACTGAGGTGCATCAATGGCGGCTCAATGGCAGGACCAAATAGCTTGCTTGGAAAGATCTGCTGAGCACCTCTATAAAATCCCCGTGGGACAGAGGAAACAATATTCAGAGCCGCGTCTCATGGGTGACACCACCTCCATATTAAAGGGACCTGCCACTGGCACGGCAACTGTCATATAGATTCCCTTTATTTACCTACCTCCTGTGAACAGGTTCTTTTTTTGGTTATAAAAGCTGGTGAAGGAGGAATATACCACTGGAATTATCGGCACCTAAACACAAGAAAAGAAGACGTTTTACTTTTTTTCCCTAAATGATCAAGCTTTTCTCATTTACAGGCCAGGCTCATGTGCCTTAAAAAACAAAAAAGTGTTCCCCAATTCTTTTAAAGGAATATACCACTCATACAAAAGTATCCTTTTAGTTTAGGTGCAGGAAGCAGTTCTCCTTTGCACTCGCCATGTCCTGGGCACTTCCTGTTTGCCTACTCTGCAGAAAATAGCAGAAGGAAGTGAGCTTCTCCTGCATTTTAAAGCAATACATACAAACAAAAGCTGCAGGAGAGATTTGTGGATGTTGCAATTGTATATATTGCAGTTCCCCTTTAAGCTTGGAATGGCACAAGACATGATTGAGAGGATGGTTCTTTTATTTTGTAATAAGCTCAGCCGCCTGTCTGCTGAAATGACACAGAAGCTGCCGATTTATTTCATTTAGAGATCTCGGCAGCTACATGAGGGTAATGATGGCCGGTCAATTCTTATTATACTCCGGCAACACTTGCCTGATAGACTATACGCCTTCTCTGACCCACATTGCCTCATGGGTTGGGCTTTTGTCCTGGTTGATTTTGTTACAAAGTGGGATTGGTATAAGCAGTGCATTATGTGAGTGCATTAGTATAAAAGCTTGGTGGCACGGCCATTGCTTGCAGAATAATAAGGATGCCAGTACCAGTGGGTTAGTCCATAGAAAATAATGCTTGTACTATTGTAAATATGATCACAGCACTCCCTGGTTTCCAGGATCTTCCACTCCTGATGTTTTCTCACGGGTTATAATAAACCGCTTTCAACAAATGATCCTGCTGACACAATATATGGATCAGGGTTCTGTAATACAAAATAAAGGGGCACTCACCTGAGACTGCAGCGCCAGGTGGAAGGCGCCCTTCTTGAAAGGCAGTAAGTCGCCGGTGTTGTTCCTGGTACCTTCAGGATAAACCCAGACCTTTAACTAGACCGAGAGTGGAGAAGGAGTGTTACTGGCAATTGTCATTGAGATCTGTGCTGTTAATAACCCTAACTGACCCGGAACTGTTCTGTAGATCAGCACTGAATCTGGGCTGTGCCACATACCAGCATTGATCCGGGAGTGTCCTGTAGCTTGGCCCTGAACCAAAGTTGGTTCTGTAGGCTCACACTGAGCATGGGCTCTCCCACATATCAGCACTGACCCAGGACCGCACCTGGGCTGTCCCAAATATCAGTATTGAGCCAGTAATGTCCTGTAGATCAATACAGAACCTTGGTGGTCACAGATATCAGTACTAACCCAGGAATGTTCTGCAGATCAGCATGGAACCTTGGTGAGTCAGATATTTGCATTCACCCAACACTGTCCTATACTGTAGATTGGGATTAAACTTTGTCTATCCCAAATAGACAGACTTGGTTGTCCCAGATTATCAGCATTGAACCAGGACTGTCCTGTAGGTTGGTAATGACTGAACCTTGACTGTCCCAAATATCAGCATTGACTCAGGATTGTCCTGTATATCTTTACTGACCATGGGCTGTCCCAGATATCTGCATTGACCTAGGATAGTCCTGTAGATCATTACTGACCCTGAACTGTCCCAGATATCTGCATTGATCTTTCATGGTCCTGTAGATTGGTACTAACCCTGGACTGTCCCAGATATCTGCATTGATCTAGGATGGTCCTGTAGATTGGTACTGACCCTGGACTGTCCCAGATATCTGCATTGACCTAGGATAGTCCTGTAGATCATTACTGACCCTGGACTGTCCCAGATATCTGCATTGATCTAGGATGGTCCTGTAGGTTGGTACTGACCCTGGACTGTCCCAGATATCTGCATTGTACTAGGATGATCCTGTATATCATTACTGACCATGAACTGTCCCAGATATCTGCATTGACCTAGGATAGTCCCTTAGATCATTACTGACCCTGGACTGTCCCAGATATCTGCATTGATCTTGGATGGTCCTGTAGATTGATACTGACCATGGACTGTCCCAGATATCTGCATTGACCTAGGATAGTCCTGTAGATCATTACTGACCCTGGACTGTCCCAGATATCAGCATTGATCTAGGATGGTCCTGTAGGTTGTTACTGACCCTGCACTGTCCCAGATATCTGCATTGTACTAGGATGGTCCTGTATATCGTTACTGACCATGGACTGTCCCAGGTATCTGCATTGACCTAGGATAGTCCTGTAGATCATTACTGACCCTGGACTGTCCCAGATATCTGCATTGATCTAGGATGGTCCTGTAGATTGGTACTGACCCTGGACTGTCCCAGATATCTGCATTGATCTAGGATGGTCCTGTAGATTGGTACTGACGCTGGACTGTCCCAGATATCTGCATTGATCTAGGATGGTCCTGTAGATTGGTACTGACCCTGGACTGTCCCAGATATCTGCATTGATCTAGGATGGTCCTGTAGATTGGTACTGACCCTGGACTGTCCCAGATATCTGCATTGATCTAGGATGGTCCTGTAGATTGGTACTGACGCTGGACTGTCCCAGATATCTGCATTGATCTAGGATGGTCCTGTAGATTGGTACTAACCCTGGGCTTCTAAGATATCAGCAATGACCCAGCCCTGTCCTATAGGTCGGTACTGAGCCTGGACTGGACCAGATTCTAGCTACAAGCCTGGAATAGCCTGACAATTGCTGCTATAAGTTCTTAAATTCCCATGACTGCCCCACTCCCTAGAGCCTTTATGTCTCTAAAAATATTTATTGTATAAATGGCACCTCCCACATTCCCCAGAGGGGCAAAAACTCACATTTCCAGATCATCCTCTAAGTGTCCCCAGATGCACTCGGCTAAAAGTGCAGAAGAAATATGTGCCACACACTAAATCTAGTGACTAATGGCTTCCCCAGCGCCCGCTCACACGGCAAATGGGCAATAACCATAAATTAAAATACAAATTTCCTTTTTTTTCCCTCTGTAATGAAAACCCCTCTTCCCAATAAATAAGAAAATATCTAGAATCAGACGATAAATTTGTTTTTCCCAGGGGAGCCATTATTTCTGCCCAAAAGGCACTCTGTCTGGGGTTCCATCAAATTAATCCAGTGACACGCGGTGCCATTAAACCCTCCGCTTGGCAGGACTTACGTTATCACTTATCATCGCCTGGGCAACGGCTGCCATTATGCTCTTGGCATCGCTCGTGCGTTTCCTGTTGATGTAAATGACACCCCCGAGATAAGTGAGCAGCCCGACGGAGCCGGCATACATCAGTTCCTTCTTGGCTATCTGAACACAGCGGTCCGGCAGGATCTCCATCAGACCTGGACACAACAGAAGGACATTGTTATCAGCAATTCTCATTATAACAAGGGGACAGAATATGTACTCATCCCCATTGTAAGCAGCAGTCCTGCCCTGCTTTATGGCAGCTGAGATTCTAGCTATCTGTATAACAGAGCATTCTGTCCCAGTGGCTGCACAGATCCTATCTGATCCCCATTGTAAGCAGCAGTCCTGCCCTGCTTTATGGCAGCTGAGATTCTAGCTATCTGTATAACAGAACATTCTGTCCCAGTGGCTGCACAGATCCTATCTGATCCCCATTGAGAGCAGCAGTCCTGTCCTGCTTTATGGCAGCTGAGATTCTAGCTATCTGTATAACAGAGCATTCTGTCCCATTGGCTGCACAGATCCTATCTGATCCCCATTGTAAGCAGCAGTCCTGCCCTGCTTTATGGCAGCTGAGATTCTAGCTATCTGTATAACAGAACATTCTGTCCCAGTGGCTGCACAGATCCTATCTGATCCCCATTGTAAGCAGCAGTCCTGTCCTGCTTTATGGCAGCTGAGATTCTAGCTATCTGTATAACAGAGCATTCTGTCCCAGTGGCTGCACAGATCCTATCTGATCCCCATTGTAAGCAGCAGTTCTGTCCTGCTTTATGGCAGCTGAGATTCTAGCTATCTGTATAACAGAGCATTCTGTCCCAGTGGCTGCACAGATCCTATCTGATCCCCATTGTAAGCAGCAGTCCTGTCCTGCTTTATGGCAGCTGAGATTCTAGCTATCTGTATAACAGAACATTCTGTCCCAGTGGCTGCACAGATCCTATCTGATCCCCATTGTAAGCAGCAGTCCTGTCCTGCTTTATGGCAGCTGAGATTCTAGCTATCTGTATAACACACGCTGTTCTAAACAGTCCACAACATATTTTTCAGGCAATTTCGCTCAACATCCAATTAGCATTAATGTGCCTGCAAGTAACAATTACGGGTTTTGCCTGGTTAAAATAAAATGACTACAATAAAAGTCACACGGAATTAACGACATGTGTGTTGGGTTGATTAGTAAGGAGACCGGGATGGGGCTCAGCAAATAGGTCAGTAACGAGCACAACACTCATAATTACTGCATATTGTAAAGTATCGGAATTGAAAAAGTCACATTGTGGCGGCCCAGGGAGAGGCAAGGGTTCTACCTCTCTATAAAGTGAAGGGTTCCAACGTTTATATTGCTGTACAAAAGATTTCTGTGGCTGGCAGGGATTTGGAGTGTTTTCCAACAGAACTCTGTGGGCGGTTACAAATAGAACTACAGTGAATGATCTTATAGAAAAGCTCCTCACTAAATAGGCTGGAATTAAACTAAATCACTCTCCCTTGTACGTATATATCCTTAGTTAAGTCTTATACAGGTCTTCTATTTACAAAAAGGTTCTTAAAGATTCAACATTATGAGGGTATAGCTTATTGTGTGCCCAGAACATTCCTTCTCTGTATATTTGTATTTATACATATGGGAGGAGGAGGTGCCATATTGATTCCCTTAGACAGTACAGTATGAGGGTATAGCTTATTGTGTGCCCAGAACATTCCTTCTCTGTATATTTGTATTTATACATATGGGAGGAGGTGCCATATTGATTCCCTTAGACAGTACAGTATGAGGGTATAGCTTATTGTGTGCCCAGAACATTCCTTCTCTGTATATTTGTATTTATACATATGGGAGGAGGTGCCATATTTATTCCTTTAGACAGTACAGTATGAGGGTATAGCTTATTGTGTGCCCAGAACATTCCTTCTCTGTATATTTGTATTTATACATATGGGAGGCGGTGCCATACTGATTCCCTTAGACAGTAGAGTATGAGGGTATAGCTTATTGTGTGCCCAGAACATTCCTTCTCTGTATATTTGTATTTATACATATGGGAGGAGGAGGTGCCATATTGATTCCCTTAGACAGTACAGTATGAGGGTATAGCTTATTGTGTGCCCAGAACATTCCTTCTCTGTATATTTGTATTTATACATATGGGAGGAGGGAGGTGCCATATTGATTCCCTTAGACAGTACAGTATGAGGGTATAGCTTATTGTGTGCCCAGAACATTCCTTCTCTGTATATTTGTATTTATACATATGGGAGGAGGAGGTGCCATATTGATTTCCTTAGACAGTACAGTATGAGGGTATAGCTTATTGTGTGCCCAGAACATTCCTTCTCTGTATATTTGTATTTATACATATGGGAGGAGGAGGTGCCATATTGATTCCCTTAGACAGTACAGTATGAGGATATAGCTTATTGCGTGCCCAGAACATTCCTTCTCTGTATATTTGTATTTATACATATGGGAGGAAGGAGGTGCCATATTTATTCCCTTAGACAGTACAGTATGAGGGTATAGCTTATTGTGTGCCCAGAACATTCCTTCTCTGTATATTTGTATTTATACATATGGGAGGAGGAGGTGCCATATTGATTCCCTTAGACAGTACAGTATGAGGGTATAGCTTATTGTGTGCCCAGAACATTCCTTCTCTGTATATTTGTATTTATACATATGGGAGGAGGGAGGTGCCATATTTATTCCCTTAGGCAGTACAGTATAAGGGTATAGCTTATTGTGTGCCCACAACATTCCAGACAGACACTAATAGACAACAGTTCCACATAACTATAAATCCAATGAGAATGAGGAATGAATGGATATGAGATAATAATAAAAGCTTAAATTTATGTTAAAAAATAGAAAAAGCCAGTGCCCAAGTTCTTACCCATCATGTCCAGGATACTCTGATGGTTGGATATAATGACGCACGGCCCATCAATCTGAAAATTCTCCAAACCTTTCACCTCAAAGCGTATGCCGAAAAAGTACTTCAGGCTGCGAACAACTCTGCTAATTATCCTATGGGAGAGAATAATGGGTTTAGCCAAGACTGAGACTCCTGATGGGCAGCTCCATAGGTATAAATACAAATGAAATACAAATATACAGAATGCTCTGGCCACACATATGACTATACAAAAATATAATATTGAATTGTCCTTGTTAATAAAAAAGTGATCACTATCAATTCCTTACATAACAGATCATAAATCGTCACATAACAGTGACTCACATATTACATGAGCACTTATATCTCTGGACTTTGCATTGTATCTCATTGACTTGTGGAACTGATAATTTATATGGTCCCACTTTATTCACTAAGGGCTTTTTGAATACATAACTATGATATAGATTTGTATCTTATAGTGAGGTCAGTAAGATAAATATACTGAATAAGTATAATTTACTATATATATTTTACAATAATGCCTTACATTATCCCTTATAATAGCCTGCAGCCTTGTGCCTTTATATGGGCACAGAACAACCCCTCAGTGACTTCTAATATCCTTATCATTTACAGTAGGGGGTACATTATCCCTTATAATACATGAGTGATACTCAGAGTTCCCTGTATAACTCAGCCTGCAGCCTTGTGCCTTTATATGGGCACAGAACAACCCCTCAGTGACTTCTAATATCCTTATCATTTACAGTAGGGGTACATTATCCCTTATAATACATGAGTGATACTCAGAGTTCCCTGTATAACTCAGCCTGCAGCCTTGTGCCTTTATATGGGCACAGAACAACCCCTCAGTGACTTCTGATATCCTTATCATTTACAGTAGGGGGTACATTATCCCTTGTAATACATGAGTGATACTCAGAGTTCCCTGTATAACTCAGCCTGCAGCCTTGTGCCTTTATATGGTCACAGAACAACCCCTCAGTGACTTCTAATATCCTTATCATTTACAGTAGGGGGTACATTATCCCTTATAATACATGAGTGATACTCAGAGTTCCCTGTATAACTCAGCCTGCAGCCTTGTGCCTTTATATGGGCACAGAACAACCCCTCAGTGACTTCTGATATCCTTATCATTTACAGTAGGGGGTACATTATCCCTTGTAATACATGAGTGATACTCAGAGTTCCCTGTATAACTCAGCCTGCAGCCTTGTGTCTTTATATGGTCACAGAACCCTCAGTGACTTCTAATATCCTTATCATTTACAGTAGGGGGTACATTATCCCTTATAATACATGAGTGATACTCAGAGTTCCCTGTATAACTCAGCCTGCAGCCTTGTGCCTTTATATGGTCACAGAACAACCCCTCAGTGACTTCTAATATCCTTATTATTTACAGTAGGGGGTACATTATCCCTTATAATACATGAGTTGATACTCAGAGTTCCCTGTATAACTCAGCCTGCAGCCTTGTGCCTTTATATGGTCACAGAACAACCCCTCAGTGACTTCTAATATCCTTATCATTTACAGTAGGGGGTACATTATCCCTTATAATACATGAGTGATACTCAGAGTTCCCTATATAACTCAGCCTGCAGCCTTGTGCCTTTATATGGTCACAGAACAACCCCTCAGTGACTTCTAATATCCTTATCATTTACAGTAGGGGGTACATTATCCCTTGTAATACATGAGTGATACTCAGAGTTCCCTGTATAACTCAGCCTGCAGCCTTGTGTCTTTATATGGTCACAGAACCCTCAGTGACTTCTAATATCCTTATCATTTACAGTAGGGGGTACATTATCCCTTATAATACATGAGTGATACTCAGAGTTCCCTGTATAACTCAGCCTGCAGCCTTGTGCCTTTATATGGTCACAGAACAACCCCTCAGTGACTTCTAATATCCTTATTATTTACAGTAGGGGGTACATTATCCCTTATAATACATGAGTGATACTCAGAGTTCCCTGTATAACTCAGCCTGCAGCCTTGTGCCTTTATATGGTCACAGAACCCCTCAGTGACTTCTAATATCCTTATCATTTACAGTAGGGGGTACATTATCCCTTATAATACATGAGTGATACTCAGAGTTCCCTGTATAACTCAGCCTGCAGCCTTGAGTCTTTATATGGTCACAGAACCCCTCAGTGTCTTCTAATATCCTTATCATTTACAGTAGGGGTACATTATCCCTTATAATACATGAGTGATACTCAGAGTTCCCTGTATAACTCAGCCTGCAGCCTTGTGCCTTTATATGGTCACAGAACAACCCCTCAGTGACTTCTAATATCCTTATCATTTACAGTAGGGGTACATTATCCCTTATAATACATGAGTGATACTCAGAGTTCCCTGTATAACTCAGCCTGCAGCCTTGTGCCTTTATATGGTCACAGAACAACCCCTCAGTGACTTCTAATATCCTTATCATTTACAGTAGGGGGTACATTATCCCTTATAATACATGAGTGATACTCAGAGTTCCCTGTATAACTCAACCTGCAGCCTTGTGCCTTTATATGGTCACAGAACAACCCCTCAGTGACTTCTAATATCCTTATCATTTACAGTAGGTAGACCCAACTATGATTGCACCCCTACTGTACCACATGGAACACCTATACAGAATACAGTACCCGGGGCACAGTAAAGCCCAATAGAACTATAAAGGCCAGACCGAACCAGCAGAGTCAGGAGTCAGAACTGACAGTTCTATATAGATATAGGCCAGTGCATGGGCCCTGGCATATAATTATGGCACTCACCTCATGTTGTCCACAGTCCGGCCGCCGTTTCTCAGGAGACACATGGGTGCTGCCAGGGCAGAGATCAAGAGGCAGAGGACACAGTAGGAGACAAGTTTGAAATGGAATTTGAAGGAGCTGCTGATCTCCATCAAGATGAAAGGAACCAGGATCAGGAAGGAAGTCCACAAGAGCCACCCGAGGTCCATAGTTAGTGCAAGGGTGCAGGGAGTTGGCAGCTGGTAAGGGGCAAGTGGGATGGAGTGAGGGTCAGGGAGCGTTTGCGGGAAGGATGATGCCAGGCAGATGGCACAGACACGGGGACTGAGGTACAGACAGATCAGGGGAGGCAGAAGCAGGTAAGGACTTGTGTGCACAGGTGTTGCACAGAGAAATTAAAGGTATGGGTTACCATGGAAACCAAGGAGGGGTCAATATGAATGAGCAGCAGTAACTGGTAGAGGAAAGGTAAACTGGGCACAAGAGGGGGAACTGTAACTGTGGAGAGAGAGAAAAGTGGCAGGGCACAGTAGGAGTTAAGCTGGCGGAGAGAAAGAGGCAAGTGGCAGGGCACAGTAAGGGTTAAGCTGGCGGAGAGAGAGGCAAGTGGCAGGGCACAGTAAGGGTTAAGCTGGCAGAGAGAAAGAGGCAAGTGGCAGGGCACAGTAAGAGTTAAGCTGGCGGAGAGAGAGGCAAGTGGCAGGGCACAGTAAGGGTTAAGCTGGCGGAGAGAGAGGCAAGTGGCAGGGCACAGTAAGGGTTAAGCTGGCGGAGAGAGAGAGAGGCAAGTGGCAGGGCACAGTAAGGGTTAAGCTGGCAGAGAGAAAGAGGCAAGTGGCAGGGCACAGTAAGAGTTAAACTGGCGGAGAGAGAGGCAAGTGGCAAGGCACAGTAAGGGTTAAGCTGGCGGAGAGAGAGAGAGAGGCAAGTGGCAGGGCACAGTAAGGGTTAAGCTGGCAGAGAGAAAGAGGCAAGTGGCAGGGCACAGTAAGGGTTAAGCTGGCGGAGAGAGAGGCAAGTGGCAGGGCACAGAAAGGGTTAAGCTGGCGGATAGAGAGAAAGAGGCAAGTGGCAGGGCACAGTAAGGGTTAAGCTGGCGGATAGAGAGAGAGAAGCAAGTGGCAGGGCACAGTAAGGGTTAAGCTGGCGGATAGAGAGAGAGAGGCAAGTGGCAGGGCACAGTAAGGGTTAAGCTGGCGGATAGAGAGAGAGAGGCAAGTGGCAGGGCACAGCAGGGATTAAGCTGGAGGGCACAGAGAGGCAAGAGGCAGAGGGCACAGTAGGGGTTAATCCAGAGGGCAGGCTGTGGGCACAGTAAGAGGCAGTGCCAGTTTGGAGAATTCACACCTGCTGGGGGCTCCTTGGCAGTGTCCTGTGGTGCAGGGGCCAAAGCTGACAAACACGAGCTACAGATCACGGAAGAACACGGGGAGGGGTAGGGCTATGGGATGGGGCGGGGCTTTAGAAACTTCACGTACAGTGACAGAATAGGGAGTATCAGGGAGGGGCATGTGTAGCATTAGAGCAACTGGTCTATTGAGTCAGCCATTAGTCTCTTTCTGCCTGGTCACCCTGCACTACACCTCCGCCAGGGGAACTTCAGTTATACCAGGAGTGCCCGTAGTTTACTAATGTGAGATCTACTTTTAGTAATATTGTCCCAATAAGAATTTATATTATTATATTTAAAAGACAACTAGTTCTTATGTAACCTTAACATATTAAATAGCTGAATGAAAAGCACAAAACAGGAGGAGAAGTTGTTTGTTGACAGAGTCTTGAGATCTACTGATCACCAGCTAAAGGTCTACTGGTAACTCCTGATATACCTTATAGGGCCCCCCTGAGTTATATCATGTGACACAGCACAGTATGGCAGCTTCCACATACATGAACTGACATCTACAGAGAAGGAATGTTCTGGGCATAAAGATATAGCCCTTACTGTAAGTACAAGCAATGTGGCAGCTCCCACTTCCATAGTGCTCTAACTATATTAAAAACAAAGTATAAACATGCAGGTGTAATAGTCTCTGGGAAGGGAGTGTGACTGTGGGATAGCAGGTATAGTAGGGAGAGATGGTGTCTATAGTAACAGTGGGATACTAGTCTCTGGTAAGGGAGTGTGACTGTGGGATAGCAGGTATAGGTAGGGAGAGATGGTGTCTATAGTAACAGTGGATAATAGTCTCTGGGAAGGGAGTGGTGACTGGTGGATAGCAGGGTATAGTAGGAAGAGATGGTGTCTATAGTAACAGTGGGATAATAGTCTCTGGAAGGGAGTGTGACTGTGGGATAGCAGGTATAGTAGGGAGAGATGGGTGTTCTATAGTAACAGTGGATAATAGTCTCCTGGGAAGGGAGTGTGACTGTCGGATAGCAGGTATAGTAGGAGTGAGATCAAGGTGTCTATAAGCTAAACAGTGATACTAGTCTCTGCGTAAGGGAGTGTGACTGTGGATAGCAGGTATAGTAGGGAGAGATGGCGGTCTGCCTATAGTAACAGGGGATAATATGTCTTTTGGAAGGAAGTTGGTGACTGTATTGGATAGCAGGTATAGGTAGGGCAGAGATGGCTGCCTATAGCTAACAGTGGATAAAGTCTCTGGGAAGGGAGTGTGTCTTGGCATAGCAGGTATAGATAGAGAGAGATGGTGCTATAGTAACAGTGGATTAATAGTCTCTGGGAAGGAGTATATGTGACATGTGGGATAGCAGGTTATAGTAGGGCATGAGATGCGTGTCTATAGTAACAGTGGATAATAGTCTCTGGAAGGGAGCATGTGACTGTGGATAGCAGGTTTATAGTAGGGAGAGATGGTGCCTAAAGTAACAGTGTTATATCTCTGAAGGGAGTGTGACTGTGGGATAGCATGGTATAGTGGAGAGCATCGGTGCTCTATAAGTAAACAGTGGATAATAGTCTCTGGGAAGGAGAGTGACTGTGTGGGATGCAGGAATATAGTTAGGGAGAGATGGTTTTGCCCTATAGTAACAGTGGATAATAGTCTTTGGGAATGGGAGTGTACTGTGGATAGCAGGTATAGTAGGGAGAGCATGGGCCTATAGTAAACGTGGCATAATAGTCTCTGGGAAGGGAGTGTGTCTGTGGATAGCAGTATAGTAGAGAGAGATTGGTAGCCTATAGTAACAGTGGATAATAAGTCTCTGGGAAGGGAGTGTGACTTGTGGTGATAGCAGTATTAGTAGGGAGAGATGGGTCTATAAGTAACAGTGGATAATAGGCTCCTCTGGGAAGAAATTATATTCATAAAAACACATATGAGAATACATGGGAGTGGTGACTGTGGGATACAGGGATAGTAGGGAGAGATGTGCTATAGTAACCAGTGGATTAATAGTCTTTTGAGCTTGCAGCGAGTGTGCACTGTGGCCGATAGCGAGGATTATAGTTAGGGAGAGATGGCTGCCTATAGTAACAGTGGATAATAGTCTCTGGGGAAGGGAGTGTGCACTGTGGGATACAACGGTCCTATAGTAGGGAGAGATTGGCGACAGCTTATAGCTAAACAGGGATAATGAGTCTCTGGGAAGGGAGTGTGACTGTGGGATAGCATGGTTATAGTTAGCGACGAGATGGTGCCTATAGTAACAGTGGGATAATAGTTCTCTGGGAAAGGAGTGTGACTGTGCAGATAGTCAGGATAGTAGGGAGAGATGGTGCCTTTTAGGAACAGTGGATAATTAGTCTCTGGGAAGGAGTGTTTGACGATTTGTGGATAGCATTATAGTAAGGAGAAGATGGTGCCCTATCAGAACACGTGGCATAATAGTCTCTGCGGAAGGAGTTGACTGAGGGATAGCAGGTATAGTAGGGAAGAGATGGTGGTCTAATAGTAACAGCGGGATAATAGTCTTTGGGAAGGCGAGTGTGACTGTGGGATAGCAGGTATAGTAGGGAGAGTGTGCTATAGTAACAGCGGTCGATAATAGTCTCTTGGGAAGCGGAGTGTGATGGGATAGCAGGATATATAGTAGGGAGAGATGGTGCCTACTAGTAACAGTGGATAATAGTCTCTCGGAAGGGAGTGTGACTGTGGGATAGCAGTATAGTAGGGAGAAATGGTGTTATAGTAACAGTTGGCATAATAGTCTCTTTGGAAGGGAGTTGACTGTGGGAGTAAGCAGGTTATAGAGGAGAGATGCGTGCCCTTATGAGTAACAGTGCGAATAATAGTCTCTGGAAGGGAGTGTGACTGTGGGATAGACAGTATAGTAGGGCAGAGATGGCTGATGTCTATCAGTAACAGTGGGATAATAGTTCTCTGGGAAGGGAGTTGTGACTGTGGGATACAACGGGTATAGTAGGGAGAATTGGCTGCCTATTAGTAACAATGATAATAGTCTCTAGCGGAAGGGAGGGGTGACTGTGGATAGCAGTTATAGCAGGGAGAGATGGTCCTATGAGTAAAGTGGATAATTAGTCTCTGGCGAAAGGGACGTGTGACTGTGGGCGATACAGTATAGTTAGGGAGAGATGGTGCCTATAGTAACAGTGGATAATAGTCTCTGGGAAGGGAGTGTGACTGTGGGCTAGCAGGGTTATAGTAGGGAGAGATGGTGCATAGTAACAGTGTGATAATAGTTTCTGGGAAGGGAGGTTGTGACTGTGGGATAGCAGGCTAGATGTAGGGCAGAGATGGTGTCTATAGTAACAGTGGAAATTAGTTTCTGGGAAGGAGTGTTGACTGGTAGGATAGCAGGTATAGTAGGGAAGATGGTGGCTATAGCTACGAGTGGATAATAGTCTTTTGGGAAGCGGAGTGTGACTGTGGAGATAGCAGGTATAGTAGGTGAGGAGATGGTGCCTAATAGTAAACAGTGGATAATAGTTCTCTGGGAAGGGTGTGACTGTGGATAGCAGGTTTATAGTAGGAGAGATTGGTGTCCTAAAGTAACAGATGGATTATAGTCTCTGAAGGGAGTGTGAACTAGTGGATAGCAGGTATAGTAGGGGAGAGATCGGTTGCCCTATAGAACAGTGGATTAATAGTCTCTGGGAAGGGATGTGACTGTGGTGATAGCAAGGATATAGTAGGGAGAGATTGGTGCCTAATAAAGTAACAGTGGATAATAGTCTTGGAAGCGAAGTGTGACTGTGGATAGCAGCGTATAGTAGGGAGAAGATGGTGCCTATATGTAACAGTATGCATAATAGTCTCTTGGAAGGGAAGCACCATGTGTCTGCTGGGATAGCAAGGATAGTAGAGAGAATGGTGCCTAAGTAACAGTGGATTAATAGTTCTCTGGGCAAGGGAGTGTGGACTGTGGGATAGCAAGTATAGTAGGGAGAGATGGTGTCTATAGTAACAGTGGATAATAGTCTCTGGGTTAAGGCGAGTGTGACGTGGGGATAGCAGGTATAGTAGGGAGAGATTGTTGCCTATATAAACAGTGCGATAATAGTCTTGGGAAGGAGTGTGACTGTTGGAATAAGGCAGGATATAGTAGGGAGAGATGGTGCCTATAGTAACAGTACGATAATAGTCTCTGGGAAGGGAGTGTGACTGCTGGGATAGCAAGGTTATAGTAGGAGAGATGTGCCTATAGTAACAGTGGATATAGTCTCTGGGAAGGGAGGAGTGTGACTGTGGGATAGCAGGTATAAGTAGGAGAGATGGGTGCCTATAGTAACAGTTGGATAATAGTCTCGATGGGAAGGGAGTGTGACTGTGGGATAGCAGGTATTAGTAGGGAGAGATGGAGATGCCTATAGTAAACAGTGGCATAATAGTCTCTGGTAAGGGAGGTGTGACTGGGATAGCAGGCTATAATAGGAGAGATGGTGCCTTATAGTAACAGTGGATAATAGTCTCTGGGAAGGGAGTGTGACTGTGGGATAGGCAGGTATAGTAGGGAGAGATGGTGCCTATAGTAACAGTGGATAATAGTCTCTGGGAAGGAGTGTGACTGTGGGGATAGCAGGTATAGTAGGGAGAGATGGTGCCTATAGTAACAGTGGGATAATAGTCTCTGGGAAGGGAGTGTGACTGTGGGATAGCAGGTATAGTAGGGAGAGATGGTGCCTATAGTAACAGTGAGATAATAGTCTCTGGGAAGGGAGTGTGACTGTGGATAGCAGGTATAGTAGGGAGAGATTGTGTCCTATAGTAACAGTGGATAATTAGTCTCTGGAAGGGAGTGTGACTGTGGGATAGCAGGTTATAGTAGGGAGAGATCGGCTGCCTATTAGTAACAGTGGATAATAGTCTCTGGGAAGGGAGTGTGACTGTGGATAGCAGGTATAGTAGGGAGAGATTTGGTGTCTATAGCAACAGTGGATAATAGTCTCTGGAAGGGAGTGTGACTGTGGGATAGCAGTATAGGTAGGGAGAGATGGGTGCCTATAGTAAACAGTGGATAATAGTCTCTGGGAAGGGAGTGACTGTGGATAGCAGGTATAGTAGGGGAGAGATGGTGCTATAGTAACAGTGGATAATAGTCCTGGGAAGGAGGTGTGACTGTGGGTAGCAGGTATAGTAGGGAGAGATGGTGCCTATAGTAACAGTGGATAATAGTCTCTGGGAAGGGGAGTGGACTGTGGATTAGCAGGTATAGTAGGGAGAGATGGTGCCCTATAGTAACAGTGGATAATAGTTCTCTGGGAAGGAGTGTGACTGTGGATAGCAGGTATATAGGGAGAGATGGTGTCCTATAGTAACAGTGGGATAATAGTCTTTGGGAAGGGAGTGTGACTGTGGGATAGCAGGTATAGTAGGGAAGATGGTGCCTATAGTAACATGGATAATAGTCTCTGGAAGGGAGTGTGACTGTGGGATAAGCAGGTATAGTAGGGAGAGATGCGTGCCTAAAAGTAAACAGTTGGATTATAGTCTCTGGGCAACGGAGTGTGACTGATGGAGCATAGCAGGCTATAGTAGGAGAGATGTGCCTATAGTTAACAGTGGATAATAGGCTACTGGGAAGGTGATGTGTGACTGTGGGATTAGCAGGTATAGTAGAGAGATGGTGTCTATAGCTAACAGTGGGATAATAGTCTCTGGGAAGGAGTGTGACTGTGGGATAACAGGTATAGTAGGGAGAGATGGTAGCCTATTAGTAACAGTGGATAATTACGTCTCTGCGGAAGGGATTGTGATGTGGAATAGCAGGTTATAGTGGGAGAGATGGTGACCTATCAGTTAACAAGTGGATAATATCTTTGGGAAGGGAGGTGACTGTGGGATAGCAGTTATAGCTAGGGAGAAGATGGCATTCTGTCATATAGTAAACAGTGGGATAATAGTCTTCTGGGAAGGAGTGTGGACTTGTGGATAGCAGGTATAGTTAGGGATGAGATGGTGTCCTATAGTAACAGTGCGCATAATATCGCTGGGAAGGAAGTGTTGACTGTGAGATAGCAGGTTTATTAGTAGCGAGAGATTGTGTCATATAGTAACAGTTGGATAATAGTCTCTGGGAAGGAGTGTGACTGTGGATACAAGTATAGTAGGAGAGATGGTGCCTATAGTAACAGTGAAATAGTCTCTGGGAAGGGAGTGTGACTGTGGGATAGGAGGGTATAGTAGGCGAGATGATGGCCTGCCTATAGTAACAGGTGGTATAATAGTTCTGGGAAGGGAGTGTTGACTGTGGGATAGCAGGTATAGATCAGGGGAGATGGTTGCTATAGTAACAGTGGGATTAATAGCTCTTGCGGAAGGGAGTGTGACTGTGGGGATAGCAGGTATTAGTAGGGAGAGGATGGTGCCTATAGTAACATGGATAATAAGTTATCTGGGAAGGGAGTGTGACTGGGGGATAGGAGGTATAGTAGGGAAGCAGATGGTCTGTCTATAGTAACAGTGGGATAATAGTCTTTGCGAAGGGAGTGTGACTGTGGATAGCAGGTATAGTAGGGAGAGATGGTGCCTATAGTAACAGTGGATAAGAAAAAGTCTCTGGGAAGGGAGTGTGGACTGTGGGGATAGCAGATATAGTAGGGAAGAGATGGTGCCTAAAGTAACAGTGGATTTATAGTCTCTGCGGAAGGGAGTGTGACTGTGGGATAGCAGGTATAGTAGGGAGAGATGGTGCCTATAGTAACAGTGGATAATAGTCTCTGGGAAGGAGTGTGACTGTGGGATAGCAGGGTATACGTAGGGAGAGATGGTGCCTATAGTAACAGTGGATAATAGTCCTCTGGGAAGGGAGTGTGACTGTGGGATAAGCAGGTATAGTAGGGAGAGATGGTGCCTATAGTAACAGTGGATAATAGTCTCTGGGAAGGGAGTGTGACTGTGGGATAGCAGGTATAGTAGGGAGAGATGGTGCTATAGTAACAGTGGATAATAGTCTTTGGGAAGGGAGTGTGACTGGGGGATAGCAGGTATAGTAGGGAGAGATGGTGTCTATAGTAACAGTGGATAATAAGTCTCTGGGAAAGGGAGTGTGACTGTGGGATAGCAAGGTATAGTAGGGAGAGATGGTGCCTATAGTAACAGTGCGATAATAGTCTCTGGGAAGGAGTGTGACTGTGGGATAGCAGGTATAGTAGGGAGAGATTGGTGCCTATAGTAACAGTGGGATAATAGTTTCTGGAAGGAGTGTGACTGTGGATAGCAGGCATATTAGTAGGGAGAGATGGTGTCTATAGTAACAGTGGATAATAGTCTCTGGGTAAAGGAGTTGTGACTGTGGGGGATTAGCAGGTATAGTAGGAAGATGGTGCCTATCAGTAACAGTGGATAATAGTCTCTGGAGGAGTGTGACTGTGGGATAGCAGCGTATAGTAGAGAGATGGGCTATAGTAACAGTGGATAATAGTCTCTGGAAGGGAGTGTGACTGTGGATAGCAGGTATAGTAGGAGAGATGGTGCCTATAGCTAACAGTGGGATAAATAGGCTCTGGTAAGGAGTGTGACGTGGGAAGCAGCGGTATAGTTAGGGAGAGATGGCTGCCTAAAGTAACAGTGGATTATAGGGAAGGGAGTGTGACCTGTGGGATGCAGTGTATAGTAGGGAGAGATGCCTATAGTAACAGTGGATAATAGTCTCTGGGAAGGGAGATGTGACTGTGGGGTAGCAGGGTTATTAGTAGGGAGAGATTGGATGTCTATAGTAACAGTGGGATAATAGTCTCTGGGGAAGGGAGTGTGTGGACTGTGGGATAGCAGGTATAGTAGGGAGAGATGGCTGCCTATAGTAACAGTGGATAATAGTCTCTGGAAGCGAGTTGACTGTGGGATTAGCAGGTATAGTAGGGGGAGAGATGGCAGTTGCCATATAGTAAACAGCTGGATAATAGTCTCTGGGAAGGGAGTGTGACTGTGGGGATAGCCCAGGTAATAGTAGGGAGAGATGGTGTCTATAAGTAACAGGGGGATAATAGTCTCTGGGAAGGAGTGTGACTGTGGAAGATAGCAGGTATAGTAGGGAGAGATCGTGGCCTATAGTACAGTGGATAATAGTCTCTGGGAGCGGAGTGTGACTGTGGGATAGCAGTATAGTAGGGAGAGATGGTGGTCTTATAGTAACAGTGGATAATAGTCTCTGGGAAGGAGTGTGACTGTGGGATAGCAGGTTATAGTAGGGAGAGAATGGTGCCTATAGTAACAGTGGATAATAGTCCTTGGGAAGGAGTGTGACTGTGGGATAGCCAGGTATAGTAGGGAGAGATGTGTGCTATAGTAACAGTGGATAATAGTCTCTGGGAAGGGAGTGTGACTGTGGGATAGCAGGTATAGTAGGGAGAGATGGTGCTATAGTAACAGTGGATAATAGTCTCTGGGAAGGGAGTGTGACTGTGGGATAGCAGGTATAGTAGGGAGAGATGGTGCTATAGTAACAGTGGATAATAGTCTCTGGGGAGGGAGTGTGACTGTGGATAGCAGGTATAGTAGGAGAGATGGTGCCTATAGTAACAGTGGATAATAGTTCTCTGGGAAGGGAGTGTGACTGTGGGATAGCAGGTATAGTAGGGAGAGATGGTGCCTATAGTAACAGTGGATAATAGTCTCTGGGAAGGGAGTGTGGACTGTGGGATAGCAGGTATAGTAGGGAGAGATGGTGCCTATAGTAACAGTGGGATAATAGTCTCTGGGAAGGAGTGTGACTGTGGGATAGCAGGTATTAGTAGGGAGAGATGGTGTCTATAGTAACAGATAATAGTCTCTGGGAAGGGAGTGTACTGTGGGATAGCAGGTATAGTAGGGAGAGATGGGTTGCTATAGTAACAGTGGATAAGTAGTCTCTGGAAGGGAGTGTGACTGTGGGATAGCAGGTATAGTAGGAGAGATGGTGCCTATAGTAACAGTGGATAATAGTCTCTGGGAAGGGAGTGTGACTGTGGAGATAGCAGGTATAGTAGGGAGAGATGGTGTCTATAGTAACAGTGGGATAATAGTCTCTGGGAAGGAGTGTGACTGTGGGATAGCAGGTTATAGTAGGGAGAGATGGTGCTATAGTAACAGTGGATAATAGTCTCTGGAAGGGATGCTGACTGATGGATAGCAGGTATAGTAGGAGAGATGGTGTCTATAGTAACAGTGGATAATAGTCTCTGGAAGGAGTGTGACTGTGGGGATAGCAGGTATAGTAGGGAGAGATGGTGTCTATAGTAACAGTGATAATAGTCTCTGGGAAGAGTGTGACTGTGGATAGCAGGACTATAGTAGGGAAAATGGTGCCTATATAACAGTGGATAATAGCTCTGGGAAGGAGTGTGACGTGGGATAGCAGGTATAGTAGGAGAGATGGTGCCTATAGTAACAGTGGATAATAGTCTCTGGGAAGGGAGTGTGACTGTGGCGATAGCAGGTATAGTAGGGAGAGATGGTGCCTATAGTAACAGTGGATAATAGTCTCTGGAAGGGAGTGTGACTGTGGGATAGCAGGTATAGTAGGGAGAGATGGTGTCTATAGTAACAGTGGGATAATAGTCTTTGGGAAGGGAGTGTGACTGTGGGATAGCAGGTATAGTAGGGAAGAGTGGTGCCATAAGTAACAGTGGATAATAGACTCTGGGAGGGAGTGTGACTGTGGGATAGCAGGCTATAGTAGGGAGAGATGGTGCCTAAAGTAACAGTGATAATAGTCTCTGGGAAGGGAGTGTGACTGTGGGGATAGCAGGTTATAGTAGGGAGGAGATGGTGGCCTATGTAACAGTGCATAATAGTCTCTGGAAGGGAGTGTGACTGTGGATAGCAGGATATAGTAGGGAGAGATGTGTCTATAGTAACAGTGGGAAAATAGTCTCTGGGGAAGGAGTGTGACTGTGGGATAGCAGGTATAGTAGGGAGAGATGGTGCCTATAGTAACAGTGGATAATAGTCTCTGGGAAGGAGTGTGACTGTGGATAGAGTATAGTAGGGAGAGATTTGCCTATAGTAACAGTGGATAATAGTCTCTGGGAAGGGAGGTGTGACTGTGGGATAGCAGGTATAGTAGGGAGAGATGGTGTCTATAGTAACAGTGGATAATAGTCTCTGGAAGGAGTGTGACTGTGGGATAAGCAGGTATAGTAGGAGAGATGGTGGCTATAGTAAACAGTGGATAATGTCTCTGGATGAGGGAGTGTGACTGTGGGATAGCAGGTATAGTAGGAGAGATGGTGTCTATAGTAACAGTGGATAATTAGTCTCTGGGAAGGAGTGTGACTGTGGGATACAAGTATAGTAGGAGAGATGGTGCCTATATAACAGTGGATAATAGTCTCTGGGAAGGGAGTGTGACTGTGGATAGCAGGTATAGTAGGGAAGAGATGGTGCCTATAGTAACAGTGGATAATAGTCTCTGGGAAGGAGTGTGACGGTGGGATAGCAGTTATAGTAGGGAGAGATGGTGCTATAGTAACAGTGGATAATAGTCTCTGGGGAAGGAGTGTGACTGTGGGATAGCAGGTATAGTAGGAGAGATGTGCCTTATAGTAACAGTGGATGTTATGTTGTCTGGGAGAGGATGTGACTGTGGCGATAGCAGGTATAGTAGGGAGAGATGGGGCTATAGTAACAGTGGGATAATAGTCTCTGGGAAGGAGTGTGACTGTGGGATAGCAGGTATAGTAGGAGAAGATGTGTCTATGGTAACAGTGGATAATAGTCTCTGGGGAAGGAGTGTGACTGTGGATAGCAGGTATAGTAGGGAGAGATGGTGTCTATAGTAACAGTGGATAATAGTCACTGGGAAGGAGTTGTGACGTGGTGATAGCATGGATAGAGCCGGAGAGCATGGGGTCTATAGTAACAGTGGATAATAGTCTCTGGGAAGGCAGTGTGACTGTGGGATAACAGGGGTAGGAGTATGGAGAGATGGTGTCTATAGAACAGATATTAATAGTCTCTGGAAGGAGTGGACTGTGGGATAGCAGTATAGTAGAGAGATGGTTGCCTATAGTAACACGTGGGAAAATAGGTCTCGGGAAGGAGAATGTGCCTATAGTAACAGTGGATAATAGTTAATATTAATAATAGTTAATAGTTAATGTTCCTATAATGAGTTGGAGTTGTTATTTTACACATTATTGGATGAAGAGCTTCCTTTCATGTGAAAATAGTGATTTCCGGTTCATTAGCCGGCAGTTGGTATCTCAGGCTGTGCCGGATGATTTGGCAGGGGCCACAGATAAATAAACATCACATCTCGCCTGAGCAGCTACAACTTCAAGAAAGAAATTCATTTCATATTGGCACATAAAGCCAAGTGTGAAATTGTACAATAGCCGGGTGCTCTCATCCCCTGCCCCGGGGCAACTCTGCCAGCTACTCGCTGCTTTATTTCTAGATTCCTGGAGAATTCATAAATACTGTCAGAAACTGATGCATAAATATGTCCTTTCTCTTATTATAATAGTGACATAAATGTCTGTACCCTCAGCAATCACCCCCTGTGCTGCACTGCATGATGGGAAAGTGAATGTACACACAGGATAAGCAACCGCAGATGGAGCCTGCCCAAACAGAGGGGAAGGTGAGGGGCACATACAGAATGAGGAATCACAGATGGAGCCTGCGCAGACAGAGGGGAAGGTGAGGGGCACATACAGAATAAGGAACTACAGATGGAGCCTGCCCAGACAGAGGGGAAGGTGAGTGGTACATACAGAATGAGGAACCACAGATGGAGCCTGCCCAGACAGAGGGGAAGGTGAGGGGTACATACAGAATGAGGAACCACAGATGGAGCCTGCGCAGACATAGGGGAAGGTGAGGGGCACATACAGAATGAGGAACCACAGATGGAGCCTGTCCAGACAGAGGGGAAGGTGAGTGGTACATACAGAATGAGGAACCACAGATGGAGCCTGTCCAGACAGAGGGGAAGGTGAGGGGCACATACAGAATGAGGAACCACAGATGGAGCCTGCCCAGACAGAGGGGAAGGTGAGTGGTACATACAGAATGAGGAACCACAGATGGAGCCTGCGCAGACAGAGGGGAAGGTGAGGGGCACATACAGAATGAGGAACCACAGATGGAGCCTGCCCGGACAGAGGGGAAGGTGAGTGGTACATACAGAATGAGGAACCACAGATGGAGCCTGCCCAGACACAGGGGAAGGTGAGGGGCACATACAGAATGAGGAACCACAGGTGGAGCCTGCGCAGACAGAGGGGATGGTGAGGGGCACATACAGAATGAGGAACCACAGATGGAGGCTGCCCAGACAGAGGGGAAGGTGAGGGGTACATACAGAATGAGGAACCACAGATGGAGCCTGCCCAGACAGAGGGGAAGGTGAGTGGTACATACAGAATGAGGAACCACAGGTGGAGCCTGCGCAGACAGAGGGGATGGTGAGGGGCACATACAGAATGAGGAACCACAGGTGGAGCCTGCCCAGACAGAGGGGAAGGTGAGGGGCACATACAGAATGAGGAACCACAGATGGAGCCTGCCCAGACAGAGGGGAAGGTGAGTGGTGGTACATACAGAATGAGGAACCACAGATGGAGCCTGCCCAGACAGAGGGGAAGGTGTGGGGTACATACAGAATGAGGAACCACAGATGAAGCCTGCCCAGACAGAGGGGAAGGTGAGTGGTACATACAGAATGAGGAACCACAGATGGAGCCTGCGCAGACAGAGGGGATGGTGAGGGGCACATACAGAATAAGGAACCACAGGTGGAGCCTGCCCAGACAGAGGGGAAGGTGAGGGGCACATACAGAATGAGGAACCACAGATGGAGCCTGCCCAGACAGAGGGGAAGGTGAGTGGTACATACAGAATGAGGAACCACAGGTGGAGCCTGCCCAGGCAGAGGGGAAGGTGAGTGGTACATACAGAATGAGGAACCACAGGTGGAGCCTGCCCAGACAGAGGGGAAGCTGAGGGGTACATACAGAATGAGGAACCACAGATGGAGCCTGCCCAGACAGAGGGGAAGGTGAGTGGTACATACAGAATGAGGAACCACAGGTGGAGCCTGCGCAGACAGAGGGGATGGTGAGGGGCACATACAGAATAAGGAACCACAGGTGGAGCCTGCCCAGACAGAGGGGAAGGTGAGGGGCACATACAGAATGAGGAACCACAGATGGAGCCTGCCCAGACAGAGGGGAAGGTGAGTGGTACATACAGAATGAGGAACCACAGGTGGAGCCTGCCCAGACAGAGGGGATGGTGAGGGGCACATACAGAATGAGGAACCACAGATGGAGCCTGCCCAGACAGAGGGGAAGGTGAGGGGTACATACAGAATGAGGAACCACAGGTGGAGCCTGCGCAGACAGAGGGGATGGTGAGGGGCACATACAGAATGAGGAACCACAGATGGAGCCTGCCCAGACAGAGGGGAAGGTGAGGGGTACATATAGAATGAGGAACCACAGATGGAGCCTGCGCAGACAGAGGGGATGGTGAAGCGCACATACAGAATGATGAACCACAGATGGAGCCTGCCCAGACAGAGGGGAAGGTGAGGGGTACATACAGAATGAGGAACCACAGATGGAGCCTGTCCAGACAGAGGGGAAGGTGAGTGGTACATACAGAATGAGGAATCACAGATGGAGCCTGCGCAGACAGAGGGGAAGGTGAGGGGCACATACAGAATAAGGAACTACAGATGGAGCCTGCCCAGACAGAGGGGAAGGTGAGTGGTACATACAGAATGAGGAACCACAGATGGACCTGCCCAGACAGAGGGGAAGGTGAGGGGCACATACAGAATGAGGAACCACAGATGGAGCCTGCCCAGACAGAGGGGAAGGTGAGTGGTACATACAGAATGAGGAACCACAGGTGGAGCCTGCCCAGACAGAGGGGATGGTGAGGGGCACATACAGAATGAGGAACCACAGATGGAGCCTGCCCAGACAGAGGGGAAGGTGAGGGGTACATACAGAATGAGGAACCACAGGTGGAGCCTGCGCAGACAGAGGGGATGGTGAGGGGCACATACAGAATGAGGAACCACAGATGGAGCCTGCCCAGACAGAGGGGAAGGTGAGGGGTACATATAGAATGAGGAACCACAGATGGAGCCTGCGCAGACAGAGGGGATGGTGAAGCGCACATACAGAATGATGAACCACAGATGGAGCCTGCCCAGACAGAGGGGAAGGTGAGGGGTACATACAGAATGAGGAACCACAGATGGAGCCTGTCCAGACAGAGGGGAAGGTGAGTGGTACATACAGAATGAGGAACCACAGGTGGAGCCTGCGCAGACAGAGGGGAAGGTGAGGGGCACATACAGAATGAGGAACCACAGGTGGAGCCTGCGCAGACAGAGGGGAAGGTGAGGGGCACATACAGAATGAGGAACCCCGTACTGGGATAACCTGCCAAATCCCCCTCTGTCCAGGAGGGAGGGGCCAGCAGTGCGGGGGGGGAGACCCATGATCCAAGACCCAAGACCCACAATTCCTTGCACGCTGCTGCCCTTCAAATCCCAGAATGTGCAAGGCATTGTGGGAATCTTTCCTTGCTATTGGGAGTCATGAGGCAGAGGTTTACTTTGCTTTGGATTCTACAGGCGCTCAAGGCCCTGAGTTAATATTGGGGAAGATTACGAGCGGATTTGGAGAAAATTTAAAGGATTTTGTTGGATTTACGAGGCTTTCAAGCTGCAGACGTGAAGGGGAAGCAAACCCTCTCCATGTCACTCGTGACTTATGCACCAAATTATATTTTATTGGGCGGTCATAAAGGCAAAGCCTCCGGCCTCCCATCTGCTCCCCTTTTATGGCTTCATTTCCTCGCACCGAGTGTCAGCCAATTGGATCCTAATAAAAAAGCGGCAATTTCTGTCCTCAACTTGAACTTGTCTTAACGAGATCCTTGAGATGTGAACCAGGGGGCAAAGTGCGTCTGCGGGCGGCAGCTGCTCATAAATCATTATAACTGAGGTTGGGATGTTAAAGGCTCCTAGGGGGCGGGATCAGCCCTTTTATTGGCTGCATTGGAGGGAGTAATAAAGGTACATCCCCAGTTTAATTGTGATGATTTGACAGCAACTCCGTAGCGCCCCATGGAAAAGAATAACTCAACTAGATTGTTCTTTAAAGGGGAAGTCTACTCTAGTTTTTTGCCTAATAAAAGAAAATTCTGGGAATGTGGGTGTGTTCTAGTTTAGTGGGAGGGGTAAGGAATTTAGTTGTCTTTTTTTTTCCTGGGACCCCATTAGTTGGCAGAGCCCTGGGAGCAGTAGACGAATAACTGTGGCCCTCTGGGGGAAGGACCACGGTAAGCAATGTGGGGCCCCATGATTCCATGGAATGAACTCTCTGGTCTATACCGTAAGAAGAGGGTGGGATTAACAATGAGTATATTGTTACTGGCGGGCACTAAATAGGTGATTGCAAGTGGGCGGAGTCTAGAGGTAACTTTTTGCACTCCAGTTCCCAGAATCCCCTGCCAGCCTTTGACGAGATGTTAATTAGACAGAGAGCAGCAAACTGTCGATTGAATACTGTCTGGGCCGGGATTTCACAGGATCAATATTTGCAGAGCAAACACGCTGAGCTGACAATCTGAAGAGCCGCTGACAAACTGCAGTGCCCAGATTCCAGCCATTCTGTCCACTTGTGCGCCATCTTCCTGCAAACCAACCAATCAGATTCCCAGTGCACTGATTAACCCTCCTGAGTGATGGAGGCGTGAAGGGAGGGGGTTGTTTATACAGAGCTCATCGTCTCAATTTAAACAGGTGCAGTTGTAAATGTAAAAACAAAATGATTTTTGCTATTTCATGCTATCACATACATATAAGGCCCCCCTGTCTGTGTCGGTACAGGTTACACGATGCAGAGGTAAATTCTTACGGAGAAGGAGAGAGAGCACAGAGGGGAACAATGAGTGATGTCACAATTGAGCAACATCTGGACACTGCCGTTTTCAGGACAGACACACAGACTGCACTGCTGATTACAGACGGAAAGAGAAACAGGAATATGAAGTGACAGGCCAAACAGCCCATTCACTGCAATACAAGCGACATGATGCAATTAAAGAGGAGGCAGTTGGGTTGCAATAAAGATGGCAGCACAGGACAGGGGTGCAACGAGGTGGCACAGAGCTCCCACATTATGGCTGAATTAAAATCTAATGATGACCCCCAGTCACTAGTGATGCGCAGGCCGGCCAGAAACCTGTAGGTCGGTGGGTTTGTCCCGTCTACTGCAAAAAAATCTTTGGGTCACATTCCCAATTTCCGTTCCCTGAATTTATAGACTCGTACCTGCCCCACCCCTTTTGTGACATCACCGCAAGGCGGGTCTATAAATAGAGGGATGGAGCGGCCATGATCAGGTTGGGAGGGGAAGTTTGGGTGCAGGTTAGGAGGGGGCAGGTTAGGGTCGGTTGAGGAAAAGTTGACCCGCACATCACAACTGTCACAGCTTGCAGGGAGATTGCGCAGCCTAACTGTCAGGTCAATTCCTATTATTTGCCAATACAATGCAGCGGCCTAGACATCGGGGGGTTTCTGGGAAAATGGTAATATAACATTGCAGAGTTTCAACCTTGTGTTTGTACCAGGAGTGAATGAGTGTATTATGAGCTAAGGGGGCCCAGTCTGAAGGCCAGTCTGAAGGCCAGTTAGGGGGAGATTTGGGGTGAGTGCTTATTTGTACCCTGGGTACCCCTGGAACTATAGCAGGGTGACACCCCAGTGTTTCTATATATCTGTAACCTTGTTATGAGCTAAGGGGGCCCAGTCTGAAGGTCAGTTAGGGGGAGATTTGGGGTGAGTGCTTATTTGTACCCTGGGTACCCCTGGAACTATAGCAGGGTGACTGTTACCCCAATGTTTCTCTATATCTGTAACCTTGTTATGAGCTAAGGGGGCCCAGTCTGAAGGTTAGTTAGGGGGAGATTTGGGGTGAGTGTTTATTTGTGCCCTGGGTACCCCTGGAACTATAGCAGGGTGACACCCCAATGTTTCTATATATCGGTAACCTTGTTATGAGCTAAGGGGGCCCAGTCTGAAGGTCAGTTAGGGGGAGATTTGGGGTGAGTGATTATTTGTACCCTGGGTACCCCTGGAACTATAGCAGGGTGACTGTTACCCCAATGTTTCTATATATCTGTAACCTTATTATGAGCTAAGGGGGCCCAGTCTGAAGGTCAGTTAGGGGGAGATTTGGGGTGAGTGTTTATCTGTACCCTGGGTACCCCTGGAACTATAGCAGGGTGACACCCCAATGTTTCTATATATCTGTCACCTTGTTATGAGCTAAGGGGGCCCAGTCTGAAGGTCAGTTAGGGGGAGATTTGGGGTGATTATTTGTACCCTGGGTACCCCTGGAACTATAGCAGGGTGACTGTTACCCCAATGTTTCTATATATCTGTAACCTTGTTATGAGCTATGGGGGCCCAGTCTGAAGGTCAGTTAGGGGGAGATTTGGGGTGAGTGCTTATTTGTGCCCTGGGTACCCCTGGAACTATAGCAGGGTCACTGTTACCCCAATGTTTCTATATATCTGTAACCTTGTTATGAGCTAAGGGGCCCAGTGTGAAGGTCAGTTAGGGGGAGATTTGGGGTGAGTGCTTATACAAATAACTGGGTGGTTGCTTGCACTCACCTGCCATAAAAGAAACCAGTAACCAATCACAACCCTATATAATATACTGCCCCCCTGTCCAAGGTGGAAGCAGCTGCCATTGTGACATCACCACAGGTAAGAAGTCAATTGAGTGGGCCTTTTTCTCTCTCAAGATTTTCAAGGACAATTTGAAAAAAAATCATTTTGAAGCATCGAGTGGCGGCATCGAGACGTTTGTGACATTGGAGACATGAAAGCGCATTGTCAGGCTACACAATAACAGGAGAATGGGGGGCGGCTTCATCCCTCGGAGCCAACAATGAGGGGCTACAGAGCAGACAATGTACAGAGAGACATTTGACCTCTCCTTTATTATAAAGTTAGGGCACTGACTGTGTATAAGGGTCACTGAGAACCTACATTAGTAAATCAGATTCCATGTGGATATGGGGTTTGGCCAAAAAGCACCCAGTTTTGGTTCCCAGGAGGGTGACACATCTGTAGGTCTGTCTGTCTGGGTTTCTACATTTCAGGCCCTGGCATTTCAGGGGCACGTTCTGTGCCAGAGCAGAATCATTATAAATGTACAGAGATCATCCTCCTCCCAAATCCTGCAACTCCCCGCCACCCTCTCGCTTTATGGAGAGTTTCTCTTTAAGGAGGAGATGGGCTCCACTTGACTTGGCTCCACTTGTCTGATGTTGGCCTTGACTTGACTTGGCCGAGCTTGTGTAAAGCTGGAGGTAAAGCAACCAATGAGGTGCTCATTTAAGGCCTCAACAAGGCCACCTTGAAATCTGCACAGTGTTTTGAAAAATGGGACATTGGACGTACTCACCTTAAAAGTGTTGATCCCCTTTAAATAATCTGTTAGTATGATGTAGAGAGGGATATTCTGAAACCATTTGCAATTGGTCTTCATTTTTTATTATTTGTGGTTTTTGACTTATTTGGCAGCATCTCCGGTTTGCAATTTCAGCCATCTGGTTGCTATAGTCTAAATTCCCCTAGCAACCATGCACTGGAAAATGAATAGAAGAGGGCCTGAATAAAATGCTGAATAATACATAGGAGCAATAACAATATGTTGGTAGCCGTATAGAGTATTTCTTTTTTAGACGGGGTCAGTGACTCCCCATTTGAAAGCTGAAAAGAGTGAGAAGAAAGAGGCAAACAGTGAAATGGACGGTTCACCTTAAAGTTAACTTTTAATATGTTATAGAATGGCTATTTCTAAGCAGCTTTTCAATTGGTCCTCATTATTTATTTTTTATAGTTTTTTAATTATTTGCCTTTTTCTTTTGACTCTTTCCAGCTTTCAAACGGGGGTCACTGACCCCTTCGAAAGACAAATGCTCTGTACAGCTACACATTTTTTGTCATTGGTTTTTTCATCTTTCTATTCAGTCCTCTCCTATTCATATTCCAGTCTCTTATTCACATCATGGTTGCTAGGGGAATTTGGACCCTAGCAACCAGTTTGCTGAAACCGGAGAGCTGCTGAATAAAAAAACGACATAACTCAAAAACCACAAACAATAAAAAAATTAAACCCAATTGCAAATTAAAAAAAACTTTTCTATAACATGCTAAAAGTTAACAAAGGTGAACCACTCCTTTAAAAGAACTAGACAAAATAAAAAATGAAGACCAATTGAAAAGTTTTGGCATGTCTACAACATAATAAAAGTTAAATTAAAGGTAAATCTCCCCTATAAAAGAAGTACAGAAAATAAAGTGTGAGCACTGTATGTATATTTATTATATATTGATGAAGAATTGATGTTGTGCAGTGAGTGAGCCACGACAGCCTTGGGCTAAATAATCACAGTAAAGTACTGGAGTTGTGTATTTACTAATAAAATACTCACTTTGTATCATGTGATGCAACAGCCCTGAGTTTATAGGTGCCGCTCTTTGATCCTGTTTCAACTATATATTTACCAAAAACTGGAAGCTTTCTCAATTGATGATGTAGCTCAGTAGTTTTGTGCCCCTGCAATGCAATAGTTTTGAGTTCAGAGGTTTTGAGTTCAATTCCTGCCAAAACACTGGGGTAAGTGATTCCTTTAAACTTCTGTCTCAACATTTTTTCACTATATATATATATACACACGATAAACTGGGCAACGACTACGAATTGTTGCTGTAGCTCAACGGCTTTGTCTTTCCCCATGTTGTGTTGAGGTTTTGAGTTCAAATCCAGCCAAAGCACTTCATTAAATGATCCCTTTAATGTGCTGTCTCAATGTTATATAACAATATAGTTACTAAGAATGAGGAGATCAAGTGATCAAGATCTTGTTTAAGTTATATTTGTGGCAGATCTATATATTCGTAAAGAATTGTGCTTTTGTCTCGAATGACCCAATAGCGCAGGGGTAAGACGTGAGATTTGCACTATAAGGGTCGTGAGTTCAATTCTTACCAGAACCCCGGGCTTAGTGATCCCGTTAAAGCGTTATAGAACTAAATATTTACTAAGAATGGGGAGATTGTATCAAGCGATCAAGATCTTGTTTTAATTATATTTCTGGCAGATCTATATATTTGTAAAGAATTTAAGTCTTTTCTTGAATGACCCAATAGCGCAGGGGTAAGACGTGAGTTTTCTGCTGAAACGGTTGTGAGTTCAATTCTTACCACAGCCCTGGGCTTAGTGATCCCGTTAAAGCCTTTTAGAACGATATAGTTACTAAGAACCTGGAGATGTGATCAAGTGATCAAGATCTTGTTTTAGTTATATTTGTGGCAGATCTATATATTCGTAAAGAATTGCACTTTATTCTTGAATGACCCAATAGCGCAGGAGTAAGACGTGAGATTTGCGCTCTAAGGGTCGTGAGTTCAATTCTTACCACTGCTGCATAGCGGAACCTGTGGGCCAGATTTCAAAGCGGCATCTGAGATTTGTGTTTAAAGTGCTGAACAAACATCATAATCCATGATAAATTTACCAAAAACAATATCAGATTCTGTGTGGGATAGCACAACTGGTGGGCCAGACTTTGAATCCCATGACTAGGGTTTGAATCCAGTCAAAGCAGCATCTGAGATATCTTTTCTCTTTAAAGTGCTGAACAAACATCATAATCCATGATAAATTTACCAAAAACAATGGATTGACATGTGCAGACAGGTGGCTCGTGGGGTAGCCGTGCTGGGTAGCAGAACCTGTCGGCCTGAGTTCAAATCCCATCAGAGCGTGAGTTCGAATCCCCTCTGTGACTGTGCGGATCACAGGCAGGTGGGAGAGGAGGGCGTGAGATCCCTGTGGGTGCCGCCCACACTGCCAGATGGGTAAGGAAGGCCAGAATAAACATGGTTGGGACATGCGTCCTTGCAGCTCTGGGGCCCCGGCTGGGTCTGGGCAGGGCAGTCTCAGGGTGGAGTCCAAACTCCAGTCGAGGCCCTATCTGCAAGGTGTTGTGTGTCTCTCTCTGTGTGTGTATCCTTCAAATATGTACAGGCAGCTTAACAGCTCCTGACCAAGCTCCACTGGGGCAGCACCAGGGGTGTCCCAGTGGAGTGACAATAGAACTAAGTGGTTATGAAGAATAAAAATAAGAAAAAAGTGACACTTAGAATTTAAATATTATAGTTTCTTTATTAAATAATGCTAAGTGTGCCTTTTTTCTTCTTTTTTTTCTTCATAACCACTTAGTTCTATTGTCACTCCACTGGGACACCCCTGGTGCTGCCCCAGTGGAGCTTGGTCAGGAGCTGTTAAGCTGCCTGTACATATTTGAAGGAAACCCACACACACACAGAGAGAGACACACAACACCTTGCAGATAGGGCCTCGACTGGAGTTTGGACTCCACCCTGAGACTGCCCTGCCCAGACCCAGCCGGGGCCCCAGAGCTGCAAGGACGCATGTCCCAACCATGTTTATTCTGGCCTTCCTTACCCATCTGGCAGTGTGGGCAGCACCCACAGGGATCTCACGCCCTCCTCTCCCACCTGCCTGTGATCCGCACAGTCACAGATGGGATTTGAACTCACGCTCTGATGGGATTTGAACTCAGGCCGACAGGTTCTGCTACCCAGCACGGCTACCCCACGAGCCACCTGTCTGCACATGATCCTCCATTGTTTTTGGTAATTTTATCATGGATTATGCTGTTTGTTCAGCACTTTAAAGAGAAAAGACACATCTCAGATGCTGCTTTAAATGGATTCGAACCCCAGTCATCGGATTCAAACTCTGGCCCACCGGTTGTGCTATCCCATGAACCACCTGGCAACACAGGATCTCACATTGTTTTTGGTAAATTTTCATGGATTATTTTGTTTGTTCATCACTTTAAAGAGAAAAGACACATCTCAGATGCTTCTTTGACTGGATTTGAAATCTGACCCACAAGTTCCACTACGCAGCAGTGGTAAGAATTGAACTCACGACCCTTATAGCGAAAAGCTCACGTCTTACCCCTGCGCTATTGGGTCATTCGAGAACAAATCTCAATTCTTTGCTAATATATAGATCTGCCAGAAATATAATTAAAACAAGATATTTATCGCTTGATACAATCTCCCCATTCTTAGTAAATATTTAGTTCTATAAGGCTTTAACGGGATCACTAAGCCCGGGGTTGTGGTAAGAATTGAACTCACAACCCTTTCAGCGCAATTCTCACGTCTTTCCCCTGCGCTATTGGGACATTCAAGAATAAAGCGCAATTCTTTACGAATATATAGATCTGCCACAAATATAACTAAAACAAGATCTAGATCGCTTGATACAATCTCCTCATTCTTAGTAACTATATTGTTTTATAACGTTTTAAAGTGATCACTAAGCCTGGGACTGTGGTAAGAATTGAACTCACGACCCTTACAGCACAATTCTCTCGTCTTACCCCTGGGCTATTGGGTCAGTCAAGGTTGAACTGCAAGTCTTTACAAATATATAGATCTGCCAGAAATATAACGAAAACAAGATCTTAATTGCTTGATACAATCTCCTCATTCTTAGTAAATATTTAGTTCTATAACACTTTAACGGGATCACTAAGCCCGGGGTTGTGGTAAGAATTGAACTCACGACTCTTATAGCACAAAGCTCATGTCTTACCCCTGCGCTATTGGGACATTCAAAAATTACTGCCAATTCTTTGCGGATATATAGATATGCCAGAAATATAACTAAAACAAGATCTTGATGACTTGATACAATCTCCTCATTCTTAGTAGCTATATCGTTCTAGATCGTTTTATAACGATCACTAAGCCCGGGGCTGTGGTAAGAATTGAACTCACGAACCTTATATCGCAAATCTCACGTCTTACCCCTGCGCTATTGGGACATTCGAGACAAAAGCCCAATTCTTTACGAATATATAGATCTGCCAGAAATAATAATAATTAAAAGAAGATCTTGATCGCTTGATACAATCTCCCCATTCTTAGTAAATATTTAGTTCTATAACGCTTTAACGGGATCACTAAGCCCGGGGTTGTGGTAAGAATTGAACTCACGACCCTTACAGCGCAAATCTCACGTCTTACCCCTGCGCTATTGGGACATTCAAGATTCAGCTGCAATTCTTTACGAATATATAGATCTGCCACAAATATAACTAAAACAAGATCTTGTTGGCTTGATACAATCTCCTCATTCTTAGTAAATATTTAGTTCTATAACGCTTTAACGGGATCACTAAGCACAGGGATGTGGTAAGAATTGAACTCACGATCCTTATAGCGCAAATCTCACGTCTTACCCCTGCGCTATTGGGTCATTCAAGAATAAAAGGCAATTCTTTACGAATATATAGATCTGCCAGAAATATAACTAAAATAAGATCTTGATCGCTTGATACAATCTCCCCATTCTTAGTAACTATATCGTTCTATAACGTTTTAAAGTGATCACTAAGTTCGGGGTTGTGGTAAGAATTGAACTCACGACCCTTACAGCGCAAATCTCACGTCTTACCCCTGCGCTATTGGGACATTTAAGGCCCGCCCACAAATCTTTACGAATATCTAGATCACTTGATACAATCTCCTCATTCTTAGTAACTATATCGTTCTAAAAGGCCTTAACGAGATCATTAAGCCCAGGGCTGTGGTAAGACTTGAACTCCACAAACAGCACAAACCACACTTCTTTTTTGCCACACCTGAAAGTGATCTCTGATATTGATCACATGATAGAAACTCCCCATTCTTAGTAAATATAGAGTTCTAAAACATTTAGACAGCACTTTAAAAACCCCATCAAGTTTCCTTTTAATGTTGTCATCTTCAGTAAACAGGAATCTAAATATTTCAGATGGAACCTTTTTCATTTTTTCAAAGGTTTTAGGGAGAGTATGGTGCCTTTTTTAAATACAGGTATGGGACCTGTTATGCTGAATGCTCGGGACCTGGAGTTTTCCGGATAACAGATCTTTCCGTAATTTGGATCTTCATACCTTAAGTCTACTAGAAAATCATATAAACATTAAATAAACCCAATAGACTGGTTTTGCTTCCAATAAGGATTAATTATATCTCAGTTGGGATCAAGTACAAGCAACTGTTTTATTATTACAGAGAAAAGGGAAATAGTTTTTAAAAATCTAAATTTTTGGTTATAATGGAGTCTATGGGAGTCGGCCTTTCCGTAATTCGGAACTTTCTGAATAACCGGTTTCCTGATAACGGATCCCATACTGGTTTCTATCATGTGATCAATATCAGAGATCACTTTCAGGTGGGGCAAAAAGAAGTGTGGTTTGTGCTGTTTGTTGAGTTCAAGTCTCACCACAGCCCTGGGCTTAATGATCTCGTTAAGGCCTTTTAGAACGATGTAGTTACTAAGAATGAGGAGATTGTATCAAGAGATCAAGATCTTGTTTTAGTTATATTTGTGGCAGATCTATATATTCGTAAAGAATTGGGGGGCGAGCCTTGAATGACCCAATAGCGCAGGGGTAAGACGTGAGATTTGCGCTATAAGGGTCGTGAGTTCAATTCTTACCACAACCCCGGGCTTAGTGATCCCGTTAAAGTGTTATAGAACTAAATATTTACTAAGAATGAGGAGATTGTATCAAGCGATCAAGATCTTGTTTTAATTATATTTGTGGCAGATCTATATATTCGTAAAGACTTGCAGTTCAACCTTGACTGACCCAATAGCGCAGGGGTAAAATGTGAGATTTGCGCTATAAGGGTCGTGAGTTCAAGTCTTACCAAAGCTCTTGGCTTAGTGATCCCGTTAAAGCGTTTTAGAACGATATAGTTACTAGGAATGAGGAGATTGTATCATGCGATCAAGATCTCTTTAAAGTGCTGCACAAACAAAATAATCCATGAAAATTTACCAAAAACAATGTGAGATCCTGTGTTGCCAGGTGGTTCATGGGATAGCACAACCGGTGGGCCAGAGTTTGAATCCCATGACTGGGGTTCGAATCCGTTTAAAGCAGCATCTGAGATGTGTCTTTTCTCTTTAAAGTGCTGAACAAACAGCATAATCCATGATAAAATTACCAAAAACAATGGAGGATCATGTGCAGACAGGTGGCTCGTGGGGTAGCCGTGCTGGGTAGCAGAACCTGTCGGCCTGAGTTCAAATCCCATCAGAGCGTGAGTTCAAATCCCATCTGTGACTGTGCGGATCACAGGCAGGTGGGAGAGGAGGGCGTGAGTTGAAATCCCGTCTGAGTGAGATCCCTGTGGGTGCCGCCCACACTGCCAGATGGGTAAGGAAGGCCGGAATAAACATGGTTGGGACATGCGTCCTTGCAGCTCTGGGGCCCCGTCTGGGCAGGGCAAAAAAAGTGACACTTAGTATACTATATAGCTTCTTTATTAAATAATGCTAAGTGTGCCTTTTTTCTTCTTTTTTTTCTTCATAACCACTTAGTTCTATTGTCACTCCACTGGGACACCCCTGGTGCTGCCCCAGTGGAGCTTGGTCAGGAGCTGTTAAGCTGCCTGTACATATTTGAAGGATACCCACACACACACAGAGAGAGACACACAACACCTTGCAGATAGGGCCTCGACTGGAGTTTGGACTCCACCCTGAGACTGCCCTGCCCAGACCCAGCCGGGGCCCCAGAGCTGCAAGGACGCATGTCCCAACCATGTTTATTCTGGCCTTCCTTACCCATCTGGCAGTGTGGGCGGCACCCACAGGGATCTCACTCAGACGGGATTTCAACTCACGCCCTCCTCTCCCACCTGCCTGTGATCCGCACAGTCACAGATGGGATTTGAACTCACGCTCTGATGGGATTTGAACTCAGGCCGACAGGTTCTGCTACCCAGCACGGCTACACCACGAGCCACCTGTCTGCACATGATCCTCCATTGTTTTTGGTAAATTTATCATGGATTATGTTGTTTGTTCAGCACTTTAAAGAGAAAAGACACATCTCAGAAGCTGATTTGACTGGATTCGAACCCAAGTCCCCATCCATGGGATTTGACTACACAGCAGTGATACCCAATGCACTACTTTGCCACACAAGAAACAACCTTGTTTTTGGTATATTTATCATGGATTTGTTTCTTATTATTTCAAGAGAAAACTCAACACACCAGGCTGGATTCAAACTCACGTCTCAGAGATTCTAATCTAATGCTCTAACCATTAGGCTACCAGGTCTGGACTCCAATAACAGCTCCCTTATTTATATGGTATTGACCCAACATTCCACAGCAATCAGAGGAAGAGGCCACCACCCGAAACAATGGCAACCCCTGAGTCTCCGAGCTGATCACTATAGTTGCCCATTTGTTATAGAAAATAAGAGGCATTCTCTAGCCTTCAGGTTGGGTTGCTACAGGCAGCACCGCAGTAAAACACGGCTATGGTGGCACCGTTGGGAATTTTTGGGGTGTGATTTAAACATAAAGAATGTGAAATCATAAGTGAGAGGCACATCGTTGTTAGAGGCAGGTGTTGTTTCGGCTGCATTGTCTCTGCAGAAGTGATAAAACTGAGATGAATTTAATGGGACCTCCATAAACTCTGATCTGGACTAGTGAAGGGTTAATTTATTCGGCAGGCGCAAATTCGCAGCAAATTTGTGTGTTTCGCCAACGGCGAATAAAAAATTTGCAGCAAAAACTCGCCGTCATCAAAATATCTGGACACCGGCGACAGTTTCCATGGCAGCGGCAATGTTTTTGGCCACCAGTAAAGATTCCGAAGCCGGTGCCAATATTTACGCTGTTGGCGATTAATGGACGCCCAGGGTAGCGATTAAATGGACTTTATTTCTCTATAAATGAGCGATTCACAGGGAGACGTTTCTTTATTTCGATTCACTTTGGAATCAGACCAAAAAGATAATGGCGCTGCCCTTATGGCGCAATGTAAAAAAAACAGTTGAAACTTGTCGTTTGCACTTTAGCCGCACTTCTCGGAACCCATTGAGATTATAGACACAATAAGGGGCAGATTTATCAAAGGTCGGGGTGAATTTTCGAATGAAAAAAAGCGAATTTCTAGCTATTTTTTTGTGTACTTCAAATAGGGAAAAAGTCCAAATTCGATTCGAATTTGAAAAAAATTAAAAAATTTGAATTTCAAAATGTATCATGTACGGTGGCTTTAAAAATCCGACTTCGACCATTCACCATCTAAAACCTGCTGAATCACTGTTTTAGCCTATGGGGGACCTCCTAGACCCTCTATGGATTAGTGGACTTTGAAAAATTAAAGTTTTTTTAGGGGGAAAAACTTTGAATCGAATTCGATCGATTGCGCCACTCCCATGATTCGTACGATTCGAATTCGGACCTATTCGATTAAAAAACGGACCTATTCGACCAAAAAAAAACCACTTTGGCTTAATTTCGGTTGGTCTTTTTGAATTCGAATTTCGACGTTTTTTCAATTCGAAATTCGACCCTTGATAAATATCCCCTCGTTTGCTCCTCATTCATTCGGCTTCTGGAGGGAGATGCAAAGACTTTGATGGGGACGAGGACAGGAGACAGGGGTTGTATTGACTTACCTGAAACCCCAAAAAACGACCCCGGCCCAGGGTTATACCAGTGAGCACCACGGACAGATCTTCTTCCGTCTTCCTCTGTCTTCTTGTGGCTGCGCAGTAGAATGAAAAGGCGAATTTTAACGAAGAAGTCGCTATTTTGTTCAACTGCGCATGCGTCTGCCCCGGGAAATTTAAAGAACGAAGAAGCCGGAAAAGGATTGGTCCTTGGTGCTCAATGGTAGAGTCCTGCGCGGGTCCATTTTTTGGAACCCAACCCACAACCCGCGTTCTTACCCACAAGTACCTGATCCACAACCCGGACCCTCAACCCGCTGACCATCAAGACTCAGGAAGTGATGTCACTGCAAACCAGAAGTGACATCATGAGAAGTAGGCGTGGTCAGGAGTAAAAGTTACGTTTCAGTAGTTATAGAACAACCAGTAGCGATGGGCGAATTTAAACAATGAAACGCACGTCCATTGACTTTAATACGCGTCAAATTGTCGCCGGCATCGGAATCGTCCGTTTTGACACACGTGAATTAATGTCAAGTCTTACAAAGGGCAAAGCAAAATGGGACAAGTTCACCCGTCACTAATGACCAGTTTTTATTATTTATGTTTTTTTATAGTATTAGGATTATTTACCGACTCTTTCCAGCTTTCAAATGGGGGTCACTGACCCCATCTAAAAACAAATACTCTGTAAGGCTACAAATGTATTTTTATTGCTACTTTTTATTACTCATCTTTCTATTCAGGCCTCTCCTATTCATATTCCAGTCTCTTATTCAAATCAATGCATGGTTGCTAGGGGGATATGGACCATAGCAACCAGATGGCTGAAATTGCAAACTGGAGAGCTGCTGAATAAAAAGCTAAATAAGTCAAAAACCACAAATAATAATAAATGAAAACCAATTGCTTTCTATTGTAAGTATTGTGTGTAGTGATGGGCAAAGTTTTCCCGTTTCGCTGACTTTATTCTATACACGACATACGTAAGGAGACACCGCGGAATATACAGAATATTCTCTTCCAACAACATCCGGGGATTTGTAGTTCAACAACAGCCGCCGCGTCTGAGGCACGAAATGTATCGCCAGTGATTCTGCGAAGCAAAGAAAGCGAAAGTGATCAGGTGACAGTTACGTGATATTTGTGCAGATTTCACATCATTTCGTGTCTCAATGTTGCCTTTAATTACACTGACAAAACGTCTTGCACTGGAGCTTTAATGCCCCAAAAATAAAGTTGACCCCAGAAAGAGACTCGTTACTCATTGATACGGCGGCTGTAGTTTTGGACAGGGGTCGCCAAGCGCCGGGCCGACAAGTAGCGATGGGCGAATTTATTCGCCAGATGCAAAATCGCAGCGAATTTCTGTGTTTCGCCGCCAGCGAATAAATACACAAATTTGCCTTGAAAATTCACCCACAAATGTTCGCGACAATTCAAGGCGCCCATTTACTTTAATAGGCGTCGGAATTGTCGCCGGCGTCAAAAAAATATTCTGACACCGGCACAAAATTTGCGTTTGGCGAATCTTTCGTGTTTTTTTTGCTAAAGCAAAACGGTACAATTTGCCCATCGCTACCGATGAACCTAGAGACCAATCAACGAATTGGACGCCGACCCCCTCGACCCACCTGACGCCCGACCCCCCCGGTCCTTGCAGAAAGGGTTAATATTATTCGGACGCCCAGTGACTTTCATTCGGGCGTCAAAATTGACGTCAGTGTCAAAATACTCACTTTGTGAATTTTTCGCAGTTTTGAGAATTTGAAAATTTCGCAATTTTTTTGGCGAATCAAAATGAGACCCATTGGCCCCTCACTGAATATGTCGGAGAAATTCAGCAGCTTGAGGCGAGTCTCTAACTGCAGTTCAACTACACCCTCAGCTCTGTATCCACACGAGTCGGACACTGCGGCTTGTAAAGCTTCATATGGAAATAACACGAGGAATATAAACGCACAACGAGATCCTGTGTCATCAAATGGACAGAAATACCACTATATGCAACCGCTATAGTCCATCAACCTGTGTCTTGTGTCTGTGCTCTGAGAAACAGGAAAGCACATTATGGTTGCTATGGAGAGAAGAGCATAGCAACAGGTTTCCCCCTGTCCCCAGCTGATGCCCTTTTTCCTGGAAATCCTCCAGGGGGTGAAGTGCAAAATGTGTCCAGCAGGAAGTGCACTGTTCCTGGGTAAGGAGAGTGGTTTTCCCCCTGTCCCCAGCTGATGCCCTTTTTCATGGATGTCCCTGGTGGAAGAGGTGCAAAATGTGTCCAGCAGGAAGTGCACTGTTCCTGGGTAAGCAAAGTGGTTTTCCCCCTGTCCCCGGCTGATGCCCTTTTTCCTGGAAGTCCCTGGGGGGTGAAGTGCTAAATGTGTCCAGCAGGAAGTGCACTGTTCCTGGGTAAGGAGAGTGGTTTTCCCCCTGTCCCCAGCTGATGCCCTTTTTCCTGGAAGTCCCTGGGGGGTGAAGTGCTAAATGTGTCCAGCAGGAAGTGCACTGTTCCTGGGTAAGCAGAGTGGTTTTCCCCTGTCCCCGGCTGATGCCCTTTTTCCTGGAAGTCCCTGGGGGGTGAAGTGCTAAATGTGTCCAGCAGGAAGTGCACTGTTCCTGGGTAAGGAGAGTGGTTTTCCCCCTGTCCCCAGCTGATGCCCTTTTTCATGGATGTCCCTGGGGGATGAAGTGCTAAATGTGTCCAGCAGGAAGTGCACTGTTCCTGGGTAAGGAGAGTGGTTTTCCCCCTGTCCCCAGCTGATTCCCTTTTTCATGGAAGTCCCTGGGGGACGAGGTGCAAAATGTGTCCAGCAGGAAGTGCACTGTTCCTGGGTAAGGAGAGTGGTTTTCCCCCTGTCCCCAGCTGATTCCCTTTTTCATGGAAGTCCCTGGGGGACAAGGTGCAAAATGTGTCCAGCAGGAAGTGCACTGTTCCTGGGTAAGCAGAGTGGTTTTCCCCCTGTCCCTAGCTGATGCCCTTTTTCATGGAAGTCCCAGGGGGAAGAGGTGCTAAATGTGTCCAGCAGGAAGTGCACTGTTACTGGGTAAACAGAGTGGTTTTCCCGCTGTCCCCAGCTGATTCCCTTTTTCCTGGAAGTCTTCACGGGGGTGAAGTGCTAAATGTGTCCAGCAGGAAGTGCACTGTTCCTGGGTAAGGAGAGTGGTTTTCCCCCTGTCCCCAGCTGATTCCCTTTTTCATGGAAGTCCCTGGGGGACGAGGTGCAAAATGTGTCCAGCAGGAACTTCAACTCCCAGCATCGACAGAGCTCCCTGTGGATGCTGGGAAATGTAGTTCTGTAGCAGCTGGAACACCTCTACCAGGTTTCCCTAAAACCAGTCCAACATGGGACCTCTCTGTGTCTTTAAATGGCGCCACCCAGTGTCCAAACTGAAAACTGGTGCCTCCTCTTACCTGCGGAGATGGAAAACAAAAATGGACAGACACCTGGTGAAGCCGATATAGATGGAGCAACTAATCGACAAACATTTTGTTGAACCCCACCCCGAAAAGAACATAATAGAATCGAATGTAATTCTGACATCTCCATAAACATCCATTACACGTTTTTCAGTGGGTTTAAATTGCTTCTGAAATAGAGTAGCAGGGGCCAGTTCTCCTACAGTTCATCAGCTAACCTCTGCTACATTATATCAGGAGGCAGAACCAGCAGTGCAGAAACAACCAGACAGGCACAGCTTTTAATAGCAATTATATTTTTTTCGAACAGCCTCTCTTTTTCTCCAAATTGCTAATTTTCACTTGACTTTCTGCCACCCAAAAAAAATGTAATTTAAAAGAAAAAAAGCCAATAATGAATCCAGGCCCCAGAACTTTTTAAATCACAGCGATGAGGCGCCGCAGTGACATTGGCGCCGGTTATTCTATGCGTAACGCATTGGAGAGGAGTCGGAAGCCTTCAAACTGTCATTTCTATAAGTAAATCAGCCCCATTATTCAAGCAACCTTCACGGTGGGAGCAGAGAGGTAAATGATAGACCGCCTGCAGATTCTGACGGGAAACGGTGGGCCAGAACACACTGGCCCATAAATCCCCGGTACCTTTTGAGATATGACATGTTTATAGCACTGCTGCCTGTTGTGCTCCGGGGAGAAAGTGCTAATGATCTATTGCACCTGTCTCCAGCTATTGTTTCATTTCATTCTGCCCTTTTGTAATGGAAACTACACTGTAGGGGGTAGGAATTATAACCCCAAAACAGATTAAAAACAGTGCCAATTCCATGTATACCCCAGAACACACAGCAGATAAATACAGTGTCAATTCCATGTATAATACCCAGAACACACAGCAGATAAATACAGGGCCAATTCCATGTATAATACCCCAGAACACACAGCAGGATAAATACAGTGCCAATTCCATGTATAATACCCCAGAACACACAGCAGATAAATACAGTACCAATTCCATGTATAATACCCCAGAACACACAGCAGATAAATACAGTACCAATTCCATGTATAATACCCCAGAACACACAGCAGGATAAATACAGGGCCAATTCCATGTATAATACCCCAGAACACACAGCAGATAAATACAGTGTCAATTCCATGTATAATACCCCAGAACACACAGCAGGATAAATACAGTGTCAATTCCATGTATAATACCCCAGAACACACAGAAGATAAATACAGTGCCAATTCCATGTATAATATCCCAGAACACACAGCAGATAAATACAGGGCCAATTCCATGTATAATACCCCAGAACCCACAGCAGATAAATACAGTGCCAATTCCATGTATAATACCCCAGAACACACAGCAGGATAAATACAGGGCCAATTCCATGTATAATACCCCAGAACACACAGCAGGATAAATACAGGGCCAATTCCATGTATAATACCCCAGAACACACAGCAGGATAAATACAGGGCCAATTCCATGTATAATACCCCAGAACACACAGCAGGATAAATACAGGGCCAATTCCATGTATAATACCCCAGAACACACAGCAGATAAATACAGTGCCAATTCCATGTATAATACCCCAGAACACACAGCAGATAAATACAGTGCCAATTCCATGTATAATACCCCAGAACACACAGCAGGATAAATACAGTGCCAATTCCATGTATAATACCCAGAACACACAGCAGATAAATACAGTGCCAAATCCATGTATAATACCCCAGAACACACAGAAGATAAATACAGTGCCAATTCCATGTATAATACCCCAGAACACACAGCAGAATAAATACAGGGCCAATTCCATGTATAATACCCCAGAACACACAGCAGATAAATACAGGGCCAATTCCATGTATAATACCCAGAACACACAGCAGATAAATACAGAGTCAATTCCATGTATAATACCCCAGAACACACAGCAGATAAATACAGTGCCAATTCCATGTATAATACCCCAGAACACACAGCAGATAAATACAGTGCCAATTCCATGTATAATACCCAGAACACACAGCAGATAAATACAGTGTCAATTCCATGTATAATACCCAGAACACACACAGGATAAATACAGTGCCAATTCCATGTATAATACCCCAGAACACACAGCAGATAAATACAGGGCCAATTCCATGTATAATACCCAGAACACACACAGGATAAATACAGTGCCAATTCCATGTATAATACCCCAGAACACACAGCAGATAAATACAGGGCCAATTCCATGTATAATACCCCAGAACACACAGCAGATAAATACAGGGCCAATTCCATGTATAATACCCCAGAACACACAGCAGATAAATACAGTGCCAATTCCATGTATAATACCCCAGAACACACAGCAGATAAATACAGTGCCAATTCCATGTATAATACCCCAGAACACACAGCAGATAAATACAGTGCCAATTCCATGTATAATACCCCAGAACACACAGCAGATAAATACAGGGCCAATTCCATGTATAATACCCAGAACACACAGCAGATAAATACAGTGCCAATTCCATGTATAATACCCCAGAACACACAGCAGATAAATACAGGGCCAATTCCATGTATAATACCCCAGAACACACAGCAGGATAAATACAGTGCAAATTCCATGTATAATACCCCAGAACACACAGCAGATAAATACAGGGCCAATTCCATGTATAATACCCCAGAACACACAGCAGATAAATACAGTGCCAATTCCATGTATAATACCCCAGAACACACAGCAGATAAATACAGTGCCAATTCCATGTATAATACCCCAGAACACACAGCAGGATAAATACAGTGCCAATTCCATGTATAATACCCCAGAACACACAGCAGATAAATACAGTGTCAATTCCATGTATAATACCCCAGAACACACAGCAGATAAATACAGAGCCAATTCCATGTATAATACCCCAGAACACACAGCAGATAAATACAGAGCCAATTCCATGTATAATACCCCAGAACACACAGCAGATAAATACAGTGTCAATTCCATGTATAATACCCCAGAACACACAGCAGATAAATACAGGGCCAATTCCATGTATAATACCCCAGAACACACAGCAGATAAATACAGGGCCAATTCCATGTATAATACCCAGAACACACAGCAGATAAATACAGTGCCAATTCCATGTATAATACCCAGAACACACAGCAGATAAATACAGTACCAATTCCATGTATAATACCCAGAACACACAGCAGATAAATACAGTACCAATTCCATGTATAATACCCCAGAACACACAGCAGGATAAATACAGTGCCAATTCCATGTATAATACCCAGAACACACAGCAGATAAATACAGTACCAATTCCATGTATAATACCCCAGAACACACAGCAGAAAAATACAGTGCCAATTCCATGTATAATACCCCAGAACACACAGCAGATAAATACAAGTGCCAATTCCATGTATAATACTCCCAGAAACACACAGAGATAAATACAGTGCCAATTCCATGTATAATACCACCAGAAACACACAGCAGATAAATACAGTACCAATTCCATGTATAATACCCAGAACACACAGCAGATAAATACAGTGCAATTCCATGTATAATACCCAGAACACACAGCAGATAAATACAGTACCAATTCCATGTATAATACCCAGAACACACAAGCAGATAAATACAGTACCAATTCCATGTATAATACCCAGAACCAGCAGATAAATACAGTACAATTTCCATGTATAATACCCCAGAACACACAGCAGATAAATACAGTACCAATTCCATGTATAATACCCAGAACACACAGCAGATAAATACAGTGCAATTCCATGTATAATACCCAGAACACACAGCAGATAAATACAGTGTCAATTCATGTATAATACCCCAGAACACACAGCAGATAAATACAGTGTCAATTCATGTATATACCCCAGAACACACAGCAGATAAATACAGTGCCAATTCCATGTATAATACCCCAGAACACACAGCAGATAAATACAGTGTCAATTCCATGTATAATACCCCAGAACACACAGCAGATAAATACAGTGTCAATTCAATGTATAATACCCCAGAACACACAGCAGATAAATACAATGCCAATTCCATGTATAATACCCAGAACACAGCAGAAAAATACAGTGCCAATTCCATGTATAATACCCCAGAACACACAGCAAGAATAAATACAAGGCCAATTCCATGTATAATACCCCAGAACACACAGCAGATAAATACAGTACCAATTCCATGTATAATACCCAGAACACACAGCAGATAAATTACGAGTGCCAATTCCATGTATAATACCCAGAACACACAGCAGATAAATACAGTACCAATTCCATGTATAATACCCCAGAACACACAGCAGATAAATACAGTACCAATTCCATGTATAATACCCAGAACCACACAGCAGATAAATACCAGTGCCAATTCCATGTATAATACCCAGAACACACAGCAGATAAATACAGTGCAATTCCATGTATAATACCCCAGAACACACAGCAGATAAATACAGTGCCAATTCCATGTATAATACCCCAGAACACACAGCAGATAAATACAGTGCCAATTCCATGTATAATACCCCAGAACACACAGCAGATAAATACAGTGGTCAATTCCATGTATAATACCCCAGAACACACAGCAGATAAATACAGTGTCAATTCAATGTATAATACCCCAGAACACACAGCAGATAAATACAGTGTCAATTCCATGTATAATACCCAGAACACACAGCAGATAAATACAGTGCCAATTCCATGTATAAACCCAGAACACACAGCAGATAAATACAGGGCTAATTCCATGTATAATACCCCAGAACACACAGCAGATAAATACAGTGCCAATTCCATGTATAATACCCCAGAACACACAGCAGATAAATACAGTGCCAATTCCATGTATAATACCCCAGAACACACAGCAGATAAATACAGTGCCAATTCCATGTATAATACCCCAGAACACACAGCAGATAAATACAGATGCCAATTCCATGTATAATACCCCAGAACACACAGCAGATAAATACAGTGCCAATTCCATGTATAATACCCCAGAACACACAGCAGATAAATACAGTACCAATTCCATGTATAATACCCAGAACACACAGCAGGATAAATACAGTGCCAATTCCATGTATAATACCCAGAACACACAGCAGATAAATACAGTACCAATTCCACGTATAATACCCCAGAACACACAGCAGGATAAATACAGTGCCAATTCCATGTATAATACCCAGAACACACAGCAGATAAATACAGTACCAATTCCATGTATAATACCCCAGAACACACAGCAGAAAAATACAGTGCCAATTCCATGTATAATACCCCAGAACACACAGCAGATAAATACAGTACCAATTCCATGTATAATATCCCAGAACACACAGCAGGATAAATACAGTACCAATTCCATGTATAATACCCCAGAACACACAGCAGAAAAATACAGTGCCAATTCCATGTATAATACCCCAGAACACACAGCAGAAAAATACAGTGCCAATTCCATGTATAATACCCCAGAACACACAGCAGGATAAATACAGTACCAATTCCATGTATAATACCCCAGAACACACAGCAGAAAAATACAGTGCCAATTCCATGTATAATACCCAGAACACACAGCAGATAAATACAGTGCCAATTCCATGTATAATACCCCAGAACACACAGCAGATAAATACAGTGCCAATTCCATGTATAATACCCCAGAACACACAGCAGATAAATACAGTGCCAATTCCATGTATAATACCCCAGAACACACAGCAGATAAATACAGTGCCAATTCCATGTATAATACCCCAGAACACACAGCAGTATAAATACAGCGCCAATTCCATGTATAATACCCCAGAACACACAGCAGGATAAATACAGTACCAATTCCATGTATAATACCCCAGAACACACAGCAGATAAATACAGTGCCAATTCCATGTATAATACCCCAGAACACACAGCAGATAAATACAGTGGCCAATTCCATGTATTAATACCAGAACACACAGCAGATAAATACAGTGCCAATTCCATGTATAATACCCCAGAACACACAGCAGATAAATACAGTACCAATTTCCATGTATAATACCCCAGAACACACAGCAGAAAAATACAGTGCCAATCCATGTATAATACCCCAGAACACACAGCAGATAAATACAGTGCCAATCCATGTATATACCCAGAACAACACAGAAGATAAATACAGGTGCCAATCATGTATAATACCCCAGAACACCACAGGCAGGATAAATACAGTGCCAATTCCATGTATAATACCCAGAACACACAGCAGATAAATACAGTGCCAATTCCATGTATAATACCCCAGAACACACAGCAGATAAATACAGTGCCAATTCCATGTATAATACCCCAGAACACACAGCAGATAAATACAGTGCCAATTCATGTATAATACCCAGAACACACAGCAGATAAATACAGTGCCAATTCCATGTATAATACCCCAGAACACACAGCAGGATAAATACAGGGCCAATTCCATGTATAATACCCAGAACACACAGCAGATAAATACAGTGCCAATTCCATGTATAATACCCCAGAACACACAGCAGGATAAATACAGTGCCAATTCCATGTATAATACCCAGAACACACAGCAGATAAATACAGGCCAATTCCATGTATAATACCCAGAACACACAGCAGGATAAATACAGTGCCAATTCCATGTATAATACCCCAGAACACACAGCAGATAAATACAGTGCCAATTCCATGTATAATACCCAGAACACACAGCAGTATAAATACAGAGCCAATTCCATGTATAATACCCCAGAACACACAGCAGATAAATACAGTGCCATTCATGTATAATACCCCAGAACACACGGCAGATATATACAGTGCCAATACCATGTATAATACCCCAGAACACACAGCAGATAAATACAGAGCCAATTCCATGTATAATATCCCAGAACACACAGCAGATAAATACAGTGCCAATTCCATGTATAATACCCCAGAACACACAGCAGATAAATACAGTGCCAATTCCATGTATAATACCCCAGAACACACAGCAGGATAAATACAGGGCCAATTCCATGTATAATACCCCAGAACACACGGCAGATAAATACAGTGTCAATTCCATGTATAATACCCCAGAACACACAGCAGATAAATACAGGGCCAATTCCATGTATAATACCCAGAACACACAGCAGATAAATACAGTGCCAATTCCATGTATAATACCCAGAACACACAGCAGATAAATACAGTGCCAATTCCATGTATAATACCCCAGAACACACAGCAGATAAATACAGTGCCAATTCCATGTATAATACCCCAGAACACACAGCAGATAAATACAGAGCCAATTCCATGTATAATACCCCAGAACACACAGCAGATAAATACAGTGCCAATTCCATGTATAATACCCCAGAACACACAGCAGATAAATACAGAGCCAATTCCATGTATAATACCCCAGAACACACAGCAGATAAATACAGTGCTAATTTTATATATAATACCAACTGTTAGTTGTAATAAATGTATTGGTTTTGATTTGGGGAGACTTAGCCTCTCTAAGTGGTAACTAAATTCCACCCATGTGTTTTTGGGGTGTACAGCAGAACAACATGCACCAGGTCACACCCTCTTTACTTTGAGCCCCACCTCTTTTCGTATTTAAAATCCTATTTCATCTAAATAAACCATTTTCATAAAAACATAGTTTTTTAGTGGTGTCATTGGGTAATACTAAACAGAATTCTGTTGGTTAAGTATTTATACTGGGGGTATAGTTTTCTTTTAATGCCCATTATTAATTCATTTAAAGGAACAGAACCAGCAGGAGGTTGGGATCGACGCACTTCCCACGGCTGATGGACCCGGTTGTGAAGGAAACAGCAGAATGATGGGGGGGAAAACACAGACATCAGAAGGTTCATCACAATGAAAATTTTGTTTGGAAACAGATGCAGTTTGTGAATCAATATGTAATTAGTTACAGTGACAGTGCCCAGGATACTGCTGAGCCAACTCTCGACTTATCCCCGACTTCTGCTATTTCTCTTCCATTCACATAATAAATGAGTCTGACACATCAGGGCACATGTAGCTCTACCCCCACCCCTCACCCACCCCTTCTGCTTCTGATAACCCCTTCACTGCCAGAGGGGCCCGTAAGCACCTGCCATCACAGGCCTTAGAGGGAAAAAGCTTCTTTATTTACATCTATTTAACATTATACTGAAGGGCATGAGCAGTACAGTATGAGGGTATAGCTTATTGTGTGCCCAGAACATTCCTTCTCTGTATATTTGTATTTATACATATGGGAGGAGGTGCTATATTGATTCCCTTAGACAGTACAGTATGAGGGTATAACTTATTGTGTGCCCAGAACATTCCTTCTCTGTATATTTGTATTTATACATATGGGAGGAGGTGCCATATTGATTCCCTTAGACAGTACAGTATGAGGGTAAAGCTTATTGTGTGCCCAGAACATTCCTTCTCTGTATATTTGTATTTATACATATGGGAGGAGGAGGTGCCATATTGATTCCATTAGACAATACAGTATGAGGGTATAGCTTATTGTGTGCCCAGAACATTCCTTCCCTGTATATTTGTATTTATACATATGGGAGGAGGTGCCATATTGATTCCCTATAGACAGTACAGTATGAGGGTATAGCTTATTGTGTGCCCAGAACATTCCTTCTCTGTATATTTGTATTTATACATATGGGAGGAGGAGGTGCCATATTGATTCCTTTAGACAGTACAGTATGAGGGTATAGTTTATTGTGTGCCCAGAACATTCCTTCCCTGTATATTTGTATTTATACATATGGGAGGAGGTGCCATATTGATTCCCTATAGACAGTACAGTATGAGGGTATAGCTTATTGTGTGCCCAGAACATTCCTTCTCTGTATATTTGTATTTATACATATGGGAGGAGGAGGTGCCATATTGATTCCATTAGACAATACAGTATGAGGGTATAGCTTATTGTGTGCCCAGAACATTCCTTCCCTGTATATTTGTATTTATACATATGGGAGGAGGTGCCATATTGATTCCCTATAGACAGTACAGTATGAGGGTATAGCTTATTGTGTGCCCAGAACATTCCTTCTCTGTATATTTGTATTTATACATATGGGAGGAGGAGGTGCCATATTGATTCCCTTAGACAGTACAGTATGAGGGTATAGTTTATTGTGTGCCCAGAACATTCCTTCTCTGTATATTTGTATTTATACATATGGGAGGAGGAGGTGCCATATTGTTTCCCTTAGACAGTACAGTATGAGGGTATAGCTTATTGTGTGCCCAGAACATTCCTTCCCTGTATATTTGTATTTATACATATGGGAGGAGGTGCCATATTGATTCCCTATAGACAGTACAGTATGAGGGTATAGCTTATTGTGTGCCCAGAACATTCCTTCTCTGTATATTTGTATTTATACATATGGGAGGAGGAGGTGCCATATTGATTCCTTTAGACAGTACAGTATGAGGGTATAGTTTATTGTGTGCCCAGAACATTCCTTCTCTGTATATTTGTATTTATACATATGGGAGGAGGAGGTGCCATATTGATTCCCTTAGACAGTACAGTATGAGGATATAGCTTATTGTGTGCCCAGAACATTCCTTCTCTGTATATTTGTATTTATACATATGGGAGGAGGAGGTGCCATATTGATTCCCTTAGACAGTACAGTATGAGTGTATAGCTTATTGTGTGCCCAGAACATTCCTTCTCTGTATATTTGTATTTATACATATGGGAGGAGGAGGTGCCATATTGATTCCCTTAGACAGTACAGTATGAGGGTATAGCTTATTGTGTGCCCAGAACATTCCTTCTCTGTATATTTGTATTTATACATATGGGAGGAGGAGGTGCCATATTGATTCCCTTAGACAGTACAGTATGAGGGTATAGCTTATTGTGTGCCCAGAACATTCCTTCTCTGTATATTTGTATTTATACATATGGGAGGAGGAGGTGCCATATTGATTTGATTTGGATTTTGCCAAAGCGTTTGATACTGTGCCCCACAAACGACTGCTTTCTAAACTAAGGCCTGTTGGGCTTAATGAAGTAGTTTGCACATGGATAGGAAACTGGCTACAGGATCGGGTACAGAGGGTGGTTGTTAATGGGACATTCTCTACTTGGAGTAAGGTTCTTAGTGGGGTCCCCCAGGGCTCAGTATTGGGTCCACTTTTATTTAACTTGTTCATTAATGACTTAGGGGAGGGTGTTGTAAGTAATGTATCAGTGTTTGCAGATGTCACAAAATTATCCAGCCCAATTAATTCCATCCAGGATGTGGCACTTGCAACAGGATCTTGACTAACTGGCAATCTGGGCAGCTAAGTGGCAAATGAGATTCAATGTTGATAAATGTAAAGTCCTGGGATGTAACAATATCCACTTATACCCTTAATGGGACTGCACTAGGCAAATCCATAATGGAGACGGAGCTTGGAGTCCTTGTAGATAATAAACTTGTCTGTAGCAAGCAATGCCAGTCAGCAGCATCAAGGGCAAATAAGGGCTTGACTTGTATTAAATGGGGCAGAGAGTCACGGGAGGAGGGGGTCCCACTGTATAGAGCACTGGTAAGGCCCCATCTAGAATATGCCGTACAGTTTTGGTCTCCATCACTCAAACAGGACATTATTGTATTAGAGAGGGTACAGAGAAGGGCAACTAAGCTGGTAAAGGGAAAATCTTAGCTATGAGGAAAGTCTGGCCAAATTGGGGATGTTCACGCTGGAGAAGAGGCGCTTAAGGGGTGATATGATAACTATGTATAAATATATAAGGGGATCATATAATAATCTCTCTAATGATTTATTTACCAGTAGGTCTTTCCAGCTGACACAAGGTCACCCATTCCGATTAGAAGAAAAGAGGTTCCGCCTAAATATTGGGAAGGGGTTTGTTACAGTGAGAGCTGTGAAGATGTGGAATTGTCTCCCTGAATCAGTGGTACAGACTGATACATAAGATAGGTACAAGGAAGGGTCGGATGCTTTATTCACCTGTAGCTCCTCCCAGCAGACAGGAGGGAGCCAATGAGATTAGAGGAGGGAAAGGGGTGTTACAGGGAGAGCTGGGAAGTGAATCAGTGGTACAGGCTGATACATTAGATAGGTACAAGGAAGGGTTGGATGCTTTATTCACCAGTAGCTCCTCCCAGTAGACAGGAGGGAGCCAATGAGATTAGAGGAGGGAAAGGGGTGTTACAGTGAGAGCTGGGAAGTGAATCAGGGGTACAGGCTGATACATTAGATAGGTACAAGGAAGGGTCGGATGCTTTATTCACCAGTAGCTCCTCCCAGCAGACAGGAGGGAGCCAATGAGATTAGAGGAGGGAAAGGGGTGTTACAGGGAGAGCTGGGAAGTGAATCAGGGGTACAGGCTGATACATTAGATAGGTACAAGGAAGGGTCGGATGCTTTATTCACCAGTAGCTCCTCCCAGTAGACAGGAGGGAGCCAATGAGATTAGAGGAGGGAAAGGGGTGTTACAGGGAGAGCTGGGAAGTGAATCAGGGGTACAGGCTGATACATTAGATAGGTACAAGGAAGGGTCGGATGCTTTATTCACCAGTAGCTCCTCCCAGCAGACAGGAGGGAGCCAATGAGATTAGAGGAGGGAAAGGGGTGTTACAGGGAGAGCTGGGAAGTGAATCAGGGGTACAGGCTGATACATTAGATAGGTACAAGGAAGGGTCGGATGCTTTATTCACCAGTAGCTCCTCCCAGCAGACAGGAGGGAGCCAATGAGATTAGAGGAGGGAAAGGGGTGTTACAGGGAGAGCTGGGAAGTGAATCAGGGGTACAGGCTGATACATTACATAGGTACAAGGAAGGGTCGGATGCTTTATTCACCAGTAGCTCCTCCCAGCAGACAGGAGGGAGCCAATGAGATTAGAGGAGGGAAAGGGGTGTTACAGGGAGAGCTGGGAAGTGAATCAGTGGTACAGGCTGATACATTAGATAGGTATAAGGAAGGGTCGGATGCTTTATTCACCAGTAGCTCCTCCCAGCAGACAGGAGGGAGCCAATGAGATTAGAGGAGGGAAAGGGGTGTTACAGGGAGAGCTGGGAAGTGAATCAGGGGTACAGGCTGATACATTAGATAAGTATAAGAAGGGGTTGGATGGTGTTTAGCAAGTGAGGGAATACAGGGATATGGGAGATAGCTCATAGTACAAGTTGATCCAGGGACTGGTCCCATTGCCATTTTGGAGTCAGGAAGGAAATTTTTCCCTCTGAGGCAAATTGGAGAGACTTCAGATGTTTTTTGGTTTTTTTTGCCTTCCTCTGGATCAACTGGCAGTTAGTCAGATTTAAAAAAAACAGAAAAATCTAAAAGGTTGAACTTGATAGACGTGTGTCTTTTTTCAACCTTACTTACTATGTAATAGAAGGGCTTGTTATTATCCACAGAGTGTTGGGCCAGAGAACTGGGGGGGGGGAGCTATAATGTAAATATGAAACAGATCAGAACCAGGATCTGAAAGTGGTTCTTGGTACTGAGAGGAGAGTGAGACATTCTAGAACCCAACTGGTTACTGCTCCAGTTTATCCACTCACCCAATAGTGGAGACCTTTGTCTCTTGAGCCTCCATTGTTACATTGAATTATCAGCACCTCTCCATGGATTCAACTAAATTGGATAAAACCCAAAAGCAAAAATACCCCATGCCACCCCCCAATGATGCCAAAACTCCCCCCTGACTGCAGTGCCCCCTGGAACCTCTCTGACAGCGGCCATACTTGCATCTTATATTACAACTTCCATTACCCTGTCTAACTGATCCAAGGAGAAGTCATCCACTAAATGCATATTGGGAATTCCGTTGGGCTGTGGATGTGAGTTTGCTATGATAAATAATCTCATTATTTGAGAGAGACGTCAGAACAACAAGCTTCTGTTTGCTGGCCCCGCTATGTAAGCAGTTTGGGAACTTTTAGGTCAAGCTGACCAAACTGAGAGCATTTTTATACATTGCGTTGTTAAGGGCAACATGACACTGGGACAGCAAAATGCACAATAATTATATTTTATAGTAAGAAGGGAAAAAAAGCCTTTGCAAACACAGGTAGCTATAGATTAGGGGTTAGTGGAGAAGTGACGCTACAATGCAGTTTATTGCCAATTGTGACGTCATTATTAACATTAAAGTAAGATAATAATACACCAATAGAAAACAGACGAGCCGGGGGGTTGCTTATCTTGGGTGTTCACGCAGTGATTGAGCAACAGCCCAGAATTCAGCATATGATTTTGGTGGCCTTTGGGTCAGACTTACTGGTTTGCAATAACATGTACTGCTCCAGCATCACACCTCCCACTGGACTGTACCACAGCAAAGCCCAGAGTGGAGAGGAGGAAGTGTGGGTTACTATTGGGGGTCAGGGGGTTCTGTAGCAATCCTCACTAGCTTTAGGCATCGGAATGGGTAAAAGGGAGCAAATGAATATGTCATTTTAAAGCTCAGCTGCTTTGGTGAATTCAACACGGACCCTCTAAGTAAATTATACAGGGGTCTCCTCTATGCAGCAGAGACCTAATGTATCCCGATGCACATGCAGCATTACTAAAGGCCTTGCTCTTATATATATATATATTTTTATTACTTGGCAGCTGTCACATCGCTTGTCAGCCATGAGATGGGGAGACTTTAATCAGCACCGGCACCCCCACCCCACTGACATGTTGTGATAGACAGAGGGCAACTGTCAGCCGAGACGACTGTCACCCACACTGAGTCTGTGTCTCTCTTCATCATTGTGGGACATTAATCTGGAGATCTGCACAGTGGCATCAGGGGAGGCAAAATACTGAGACCCAATATTGATGAATTAATCAACAATAATGGTTTTATCAAAAGCCTAATAAGCAGAACATTACATTTGTAATTTAAATGAACAAGGATCAGCTTGTAAGTCATTACTATACCTTTAAATTTCCACTAAAAGTCCTTATAGCTTCACTGATACAGAATCTCAGCTGCCATAAAGCAGGACAGGACTGCTGCTTACAATGGGGATCAGATAGGAAATGTGCAGCCACTGGGACAGAATGCTCTGTTATACAGATAGCTAGAATCTCAGCTGCCATAAAGCAGGACAGGACTGCTGCTTACAATGGGGATCAGATAGGATCTGTGAAGCCACTGGGACAGAATGCTCTGTTATACAGATAGCTAGAATCTCAGCTGCCATAAAGCAGGACAGGACTGCTGCTTACAATGGGGATCAGATAGGATCTGTGCAACCACTGGGACAGAATGTTCTGTTATACAGATAGCTAGAATCTCAGCTGCCATAAAGCAGGGCAGGACTGCTGCTTACAATGGGGATCAGATAGGATCTGTGCAGCCACTGGGACAGAATGCTCTGTTATACAGATAGCTAGAATCTCAGCTGCCATAAAGCAGGACAGGACTGCTGCTTACAAGGGGGATCAGATAGGATCTGTGCAGCCACTGGGACAGAATGCTCTGTTATACAGATAGCTAGAATCTCAGCTGCCATAAAGCAGGACAGGACTGCTGCTTACAATGGGGATCAGATAGGATCTGTGCAGCCACTGGGACAGAATGTTCTGTTATACAGATAGCTAGAATCTCAGCTGCCATAAAGCAGGACAGGACTGCTGCTTACAATGGGGATCAGATAGGATCTGTGCAGCCACTGGGACAGAATGTTCTGTTATACAGATAGCTAGAATCTCAGCTGCCATAAAGCAGGACAGGACTGCTGCTTACAATGGGGATCAGATAGGATCTGTGCAGCCACTGGGACAGAAGGCTCTGTTATACAGATAGCTAGAATCTCAGCTGCCATAAAGCAGGACAGGACTGCTGGAGAGCAGCATTGGGCCCCAGGTTAAGTACAAACAGGCTGGGAGGCCATTCCAGTGGGAAATAAGATTTCTATTCATTTGCACACGGCAGAAGTAGAGAGATATTTGCCAGACAAGCAGAGGCAGTAGGAATTGTTGTCTCTAATCAAAATTTCACACATTTATCACATTTTGGGAGACACAGTAGACGGAATATCAAATCTCGGAGGGAAAAGGGGCTTGGTGTCTGGATTGGCCATTAGATGTTACAGAAGTGTAAATTGGTACAAACGGCTGCCGAATTGTCTCCAATAAAAACACTGTCACCTTCCCCCAGAGGCTCCAGCCGCACACACAGGAGACCGACCCACAGACGTCCGAGTGTACGCAAAGCAAAACGGATCTTTTTTCCCTAAACTTTATTAACTGGTAGAACAGGGAACTTTAACCTATGGGTCCCCAATGCTTTTTAGGGTGCACCTCCTAACACAGTCTCTACAGTTGGGTATGGGATCTATTAACCAGAAACCTCATATCCAGAAAGCCCCACAATACACAAATTAAATTTATCATGGGTCCCAATTCAACAAAATGATAACCCCCACACAGGGACCCAGATATTTCCTTGCCTGTTCAGAAATGGGGCACCCATGGGGCAGCGGCCATTTGGTTGGACCTGTAGCTTGACACCCATAAAGCCCAGATATTGCTGGATTATACTCATCTAAGTCCCCTGCAGTCCCCGCTGTCCCCCTGTGGTGGTTCTGATTCCAGGGCCCAGCAAAATAAAGCTTCTATAAGACATTTTAGCAAAGCTGAGGTTGGATTGTTAATGTCTTTAAGTTCTACTGCCTCGGGTGGTTGCTTAGGTTCACCCTGGAAACCAAAAAGCAGGTAAATTGCAAGCCTTATTTTATTATTTGCACTTTCCCACCTTATTCTTCATCTGGTCTCCGTCGAAGCAGTTTGCGTCAGTCGGAACCTAGAAAACACAGAAATTATTTTTGGCTTTTAAGGTGTAAACCCCCAAAATGTCGCTTTAAAACAATGTAGCAATAGCCGGCGCAAAGAAAAAACCCCAAAAAATGCAAGGCATACTTTTTCTCAAGAGTCGGAAGCAGCAGTGCAGAAAATAAAAAACAGCCAGGGAGATAGTGCTGACATGAAGGTGCTCCAGGATCTCTAGGAAAGGGCAAGTTTGCCCAATGATTCTTCCTTGGATGAACCTCAGGGGTGCAATGGGGAAAGGTTCTCGATTATGATTGGTCGGTGGAATTGGGAGCAGATGGAAGGCACCAGATTAGAGCAGTGCAACCTTGTTAAATGTGTGAGTTTGGGTACAGTTATGTCCCTGACACAGGAATTGCACCCATGGGAAACTCAGAGCCAGGGCCCTTCCCGGGGCCAATTAAATAAATTGATCAGGGACAAATAAGGAAAGAGAAGCAGAAACAAGTAGGTCTGTGGCACCCGCTGGGCAAACCCATTAGCCACTTTGGGAACAGGGGGGCCAACAATGTCAGCAGAGGACTCCTAGAGGCCAATTAGGATTCTTTCATGTTCTGATTCTCACTATACAGCTGCTTTCCTTGGGTTTATTCCTAATTCTGGTCCTACAGGCAATAACACTGCACAAAAGGGCCCCTGGCAAAAAAAAAAACAACAAAATAAATTAAAATAACACTTTAAAAAAAAGCAAGTACTGAAATATCCCTGATAAATGATATAAATATAAATGTGTGTGTGTCTGGCCAATGGCTGGGCTTGTTATACTCGTATCCACATCTCCTGTATAATTATAGTAGGGGGAGCTATTTCTTGGGAACTTATCTTTCTTCTAAAGGGGTTGTTCCCCTTTAAATGTACTGTTAGTATAATGTAGAGAGGGATATTCTGAGACAATTATTACTTTTAGGGATGCACCGAATCCACTATTTTGGATTCGGCAAAACCCCCGAATCCTTCGCGAAAGATTCGGCCGAATACCGAACCGAATCCTAATTTGCATATGCAAATTAGGGAGCAGGAGGAAACATTTTTACTTCCTTGTTTTGTGACAAAAAGTCACGCAATTTCCCTCCCCGCCCCTAATTTGCATATGCAAATTAGGATTTGGATTCGGTTCTGGCGGGCAGAAGAATTCGTCCGAATCCTGCTGAAAAAGGATGAATCCTGGCCAAATCCCGAACCGAATCCTGGATTCATTGCATCCCTAATAATTTTATTATTAATTGTGGTTTTTGACTTATTTAGCTTTTTATTCAGCAGCTCTCCAGTTTGCAGTTTCAGTCATTTGGTTGCTAGGGGCCAAATTCCCCTAGCAACCATGCATTGATTTGAATAAGAGACTGGAATATGAATAGGAGAGGCCTGAATAGAAAGAGGAGGAATAAAAAGTAGCAATAACAATAAATGTGTAGCCTTACAGAGCATTTGATTTTTTGATGGGGTCGGTGACCCCATTTGAAAGCTGGAAAGAGCTGAAAAGCTGCTTAGAATGAGCTATTCTGTAACATACTAAAAGTTAACTTAAAGGTGGAGCACTCCTTTAATGTGAGTAATAGACCAATATAAAAGCTTGTGTATAGAGTAAACGATTATTAGGAACAGGGGGGTAATTATATAACTCAAGAAATGGTCCTGTGCTCATTGTGACATCACTGACAGTATCCGCGCAATAACCAATCCTCACGCAGGCTTTTTTTGCTTAGGCCACGCCTGTTAATAAAGAATGTGACTAGTGATGGGCGAACTTGTCCTGTTGAGCTTCGCGGGAAAATTTGCAAATTTCCCAGCAAAATGCCGAAGAATTTGCGAAACGCATTGAAGTCAACGAACATCAAAATTATTTTCATGCTCCTCAATTTCGACGTCCGCAACAATTTCTATAAGCGAAGCTATTTGGTCCAAATGCATTAAAATCAATGGGCGTCCGAATAATTTAGATGCACAGCAAAATATTATAAGACGCGGTCTGAATTTTTGCTAATTTATTCACCGGTTGCAAAATTCGCGCTTTGCAAATTTATTTATTTATTATATCACTACATGCGACCCAGTGCCATGAGTGGAATTTCCATACCGTGTCTCATGCCATGAAATTAATTAGCGAGCTCCGGGGACATCCGTCCAATCAATACTAATCCCTTAATTACGTGACGTATTGCTGCTGCTGCGGAGGATCTGCTGGGGCCTCATTAGCTTTTTCTGGACAATCTCTATTCTGAAGCCTCTGTCTAATTATAACCTTGCCGCATGTAAATCTACAACCTCCGGGGGGCGCCAGGAGGGACGTTCTTATTATTTGACCCAATTCCTGGGGTCACCCTGTGGGGTTTTAATATATTACTGATATAATGCAGGAATAGAATGATGAGGGTCACATGGTATAAGTGAATGAGTGAAGGCTAAACCAATCTAGACATAGGGTACATCTCATATATATATATACAGTATATATACCCCTATACCTCCTGTATCTCCTGCAGCCGCTGGGTCTGCTTCCTCTGTAGTTACCCCCTCTGCGGGGAATGATGGGAGCTCTAATAAGGACCAGTTTGTATTTTAGTTGCCCTTTACATTTAGCAGAGTTCTAGTAGTCCACGTGGGAAGAGAAGGGGCACTTAGTAGCATCACATGGATAACAGAAGTGCACATAGTGACAATGCATTGAAATTGAATTGATCCCCAGAGTTTCCCCTGGTTTCAGTACAGGGCAGAGCGAACATTAGCAGGAGACACAGATATTTATCACAGGGAGGCCATACATATTCACGGCACTTACTGGAATAATATCCTCCGTTCCACAGTCGCATGAAAAGCAACATTGTAAATTTATGAAGGTAATTATTTATGCTTCGAACTGACTAACTGAGCTAAAGGCTGCTGGAGCATGCTGGGAGTTGTAGTTTAGATATAAAATGGCAACAGGACATAGACCCACAGAGGCCAAGACACTTGGGTTCCAGCTCACAGCTGGGTCTCAGGAGAGACTCAATGCTCCAGCCAATCAGTGGCAGAGGGGTGCACACACGAGCCAATGGGCTGTCGGCTCTGTCCAGAGGGGCCATGCTGGCAGCCAATGGTTAAAAGTCAGAGTAATGGATATAAATACAGAAACAGCAGCTCCAATGGGTCCAGATGGGAATGTTCTGACACGGTTGCCTACATTTCCCAGCATCCCCTGCTGGCCAGTCTGCATTTGCAGTGAAGGGGGTTTTTCTGCACTACAGATTCTCAGAGCTATAAAGGGAATGGAAATTAAAAAAAAAACAGGTCTGTTAATAGGATGAATCTCAAGGCCGATGTGCGGGGGCTAATAATGCCCATTGTGCCCAGCACCCAGGGGGCCAATACAAAACCCAGGGGCAGAGTAAAAGAAATGCCAAATGCCTGGGCTGCTGCTGAAGCTCTTGGCTCAATCATGAGCAATTTCTGAAGGATTTGTTTATACTGTGGGGGGGACCCAGAACAAGACAAACCAAGGCTGATGCTGCTGCAGAACCTCTTGTCTCTGGGGGGCTGTCATTACTAAATCTATGGCTTATATAAAAATATAGATAAACCCCACAGTAGATCAAACTCCTGGGCTGCTGCTGCAGAACCTCTTGGGCTGTCAGTGTAGAGCAGCTGCTTCATTTCTCTGCCCCCACCCTGCCCAATAATAACTCCCAGCACCTGCCAATCTCCGACACCCACAGCCCCTCCCTCCATTCCCTTTCCAGTCGGAGGACACAAATCCCACAGCAGCCGTTGCCTTTAAGGCAGAGAAGATGCGAGAGGAGGACCCGGCGCTGCGAATTCTTCACTGACTGACGGCCGGACGGAGCAGGAGACACGGGGAACTGACAGGGGCGGGGTCTGGGGAGACAGAGGAAAGGGGAGACGGAGCAGGGTCCCCACAATAGTCTCAAGGGAAGGGAGGGGTTAATCTCCTGGATATTTGGGGGCAGGGAGGGACACAGGGTAAGGAATAGAGCCCCCCCCCAGGCTAGAGAATAGGAAAACTAAGGCTCCCCAACCAGCAGGACAGGGGGTGAGACAGGAGAAGGGACCCCCATAGGCAGAAAGGAAGGTCCCCCCAGTCTGTGGTTGGAGAGGAAAAGAAAGGGAGGCCCCCCCGAGATTGGGAAGAGGTAAGTGATCCCCCCCCCCAGACTGGACAGAAGAGAAGGGTCCCCCAGACTGGGCAGAGGGTAAGAAGAAGTGGGGTCCCCCCAGACTGGGCAGAGGGTAAGAAGAAGTGGGGTCCCCCCAGACTGGGCAGAGGGTAAGAAGAAGTGGGGTCCCCCCAGACTGGGCAGAGGGTAAGAAGAAGTGGGGTCCCCCAGACTGGGCAGAGGGAAGTTGAGGCAACAGAAGGAAGTGCAGACTCCCCAGAGGATTAGGGGGAGCAAAGAGAGAAGAAGGGGTGAGAGAAATAGACGAGAAGACTCTGCAGTGATAAAAGCAAAGTGTCTGGGACAGAGAAGTAATAGTGGGGTGTCTGATATAAGGGGGTACAAAGGAGAGAGGGAAGGACATTGGGGTGCCTTGAGTTGGAGGAGATGACCTGCTGTTTAGTACTGAGGACTGAGGAGACTTCCCGGGATTTGCTCCTCGTGTAGGTGAAGGGGGGGGGCCTCAGACACGCAGGGGTTAATTGATTAGGAGCTGTGGGTCCAGCAATAGGGGAGAAGGTGCTCAGAGATACACAGGGAATTCTGGGATAGGACTGAGTGGGATTTGGGAATACGGAGCTGACAGTTTAGTGACAGGGAATGAACTGAACAGACACAGAGGGGGAACCTCCTGCAGCCTCTCAGCTCCCCGACCCCCGAAGAGGAAGCTGATTGTGTCACCCCGAAATGATTCCCAACTGCCTGACTCTCTGATCTGCATCAGCCGCTCGGGACCCGGGAGGATGAGAAAACTCCGGAGATTTGTGCACTTGGTGCTGTTCTGCCCCATTTCAAAAGGATTCCAGGTACTGCCTCCCCCATCCATCCTTCTCCCCCCTCACCCATCCACACTGTACCCCCCAAACTCTCCTGCAACCCCTGATAATGTCCTACCCCACATACCCCCCCCCCTGCGTTTATCTAGAGCTGCACTGGGCACCCACACAGCTTAGGGGTTAAATTAAAGGGGAAGTCTATTTACAACCATCATCATTAATAATAAAAAAGGTAAAGTTGGGAATATCAGCAATTAAATCCCATTCACTTTCTGTTCCCAGAGGAACGACTGGGATATTAATGATGTGGCTTGGGCTGGGGGTGCTCTCGGATATATCTGACTTTATTACTGTCTATTAGACTTCCCAGACAGCTCCCTAATCTGTTATTATTCTGGGATGTACATGTGTCTTTAAACTCCATGCGCCACTAAATTAACCATCGCTGCGCTGCATGCAAAGGCAAGAGATATACTGATATATATATATATATATATATATATATATATATATATATATATATATATACATATATTTGATGTGTACTGAACCCCAAAAGACTGTCACGGTCCCAGAGAGAGAATTTAGCCACTTTTATCTGTATATTCAATGGTATTTGCCTTGGGTATTGGCTCAGAACTACAAGCCATGGGCAACGGTTGTGTAACATTGTATTGGTGCTGAGCTTGTGATGGAGGATACAGCAGATTCCTTTTACTACAGGTGTAGGTATATATGAACAGGATTGGCCTGGAAATTGTCCCACCCCCCTCTTTTTCTCTAATGGCCACTCCCATATGTATAAATACAAATATACAGAGAAGGAATGTTCTGGCCACACAATAAGCTATACCCTCATACTGTACTGTCTAAGGGAATGAATATGGCACCTCCTCCTCCCATATGTATAAATACAAATATACAGAGAAGGAATGTTCTGGGCACACAATAAGCTATACCCTCATACTGTACTGTCTAAGGGAATCAATATGGCACCTCCTCCCATATGTAAAAATACAAATATACAGAGAAGGAATGTTCTGGGCACACAATAAGCTATACCCTCATACTGTACTGTCTAAGGGAATCAATATGGCACCTCCTCCTCCCATATGTATAAATACAAATATACAGAGAAGGAATGTTCTGGGCACACAATAAGCTATACCCTCATAATGTACTGTCTAAGGGAATCAATATGGCACCTCCTCCCATATGTATAAATACAAATATACAGAGAAGGAATGTTCTGGGCACACAATAAGCTATACCCTCATACTGTACTGTCTAAGGGAATCAATATGGCACCTCCTCCCATATGTATAAATACAAATATACAGAGAAGGAATGTTCTGGGCACACAATAAGCTATACCCTCATACTGTACTGTCTAAGGGAATCAATATGGCACCTCCTCCTCCCATATGTATAAATACAAATATACAGAGAAGGAATGTTCTGGGCACACAATAAGCTATACCCTCATACTGTACTGTCTAAGGGAATCAATATGGCACCTCCCTCCTCCCATATGTATAAATACAAATATACAGAGAAGGAATGTTCTGGGCACACAATAAGCTATACCCTCATACTGTACTGTCTAAGGGAATCAATATTGCACCTCCTCCTCCCATATGTATAAATACAAATATACAGAGAAGGAATGTTCTGGGCACACAATAAGCTATACCCTCATACTGTACTGTATAACACAGGGGTAGAATGAGCAGTGGCCAGTTGGCTACTAGTTCAGTGCAGACACGAAACGGGTGTTTGTCGCCATCTGATCTGATAATCCTAATCTTGTTAATGGGATGAGCGGTTCCCTGGGACAGACTGCAGGATATAAAGCAGAGCTATAGACACACAATGACAATGGTTGTGGCCTCTAACACAACAATAAACATTCACAGTTAGAGATCAATAGTAAATTAACTGTAGTTAAAGGTTCAAGTACCATCTGCCTGTCCATATGTTCTCTATCAACAGGCCACGCCCACTTACCCATCATTCTATTTAGTGGCCCCTGGTATAACTGAATCAGTGAAGGCCAAACACACCTACATGTTCACCTTTAAGTTAACTTTTAGTACATTATAGAATTCTAATCAACTTTTCAATTGGTCTTCATTATTTATAGTTTTGCCTTCTTCTTCTTCTGACTCTTTCCAGCTTTCAAATGGGGGTCACTGACCCCATCTAAAAAGAAATGCTCTGTAACACTACACATTCAATTTTATTTTCACTTTTTATTACTCATCTTTCTATTCAGGCCTCTCCTGTTCATATTGCAGTCTCTTATTAAAATAAGTGCATGGTTGCTAAGGTGATTTGGACCCTAGCAACCCGACGGCAAACTGGAGAGCTGCTGAATAAAAAGCTAAATAACCACAAATACTTAAAAATGAAAACCGACTGCAAATTGTCTCAGAATATCACTCTCTACATCGTGTTAAAAATCAGTTCAAAGGTTAACAACCCCTTTAAGTAAATTTGGCCCCTGGGGGCCCAGGATGCAGTTTGTTCTACCAATACTGCTCAGGGCATTGCTGGGGCTCATATTCCCCATCTCCTTGTCATCTGGCCAAAGGGGATCCAGTGACACCCAGTTCAGGACGTCTATAGAACAACATCACTCAACAGCTCCCTACAAAAATGCCCGTGTTGTTTCCGGAGATCCCATTACAGCGCCCATTGTGACGTTAGACGCCGGTGGGATTAGAACGATCCCCAGCAAACCCCACGGTATGTATGACCAGGGGTAACTGGATAGCACCATCCATCAGTCACAGGTTACTGCATGAGAATAAAGAGGATAAGTACTGATCAGTGTGCAGATGTAATGAACATACAGCAGGGGCAAACAAAAGAACGACCCATTGTGATATCACTCAGCAGCTCTTACAGACGATTATAGTCTTCCTAAAACAAATGTATGTTATATTCATTATACAGATATACATAACCTGCTTCCATATCACAGAGAGAACTTGTGTACCTATCCTATATATATATATATATATATATATATAAAGTGACATAGTACTGCACTCAACGGGAATATTTGTGAAAAAATCAAGATTTATTGAAAAAAAATCAGACGTTTCGATCACCAACTGTGCTCTCCAGGACAACATATATAGTGGATAATGTACCCCCTACTGTAATTTATAAAGATATTATAAGTCACCGGCTGAGTCCTTTTATACAGGTCACATAACTCCGAGGTGACTTCTGATATCTTTATAAATTTCTAGTAGGGGGTACATTATGCCTTATAATCTACATTTTGTGGGGGGGGTCGGCATCAAAATTTTGGTCACCGCCGTTTTGGGCGAGGCGGTGTCCGTTTCGGATGAGCAGCGTCAAATACCGACGCACGGCGTCAAATTCCGACGCGATACGTCAAATTCGGCGCCCTGGGGGCCCATGTTATAAACGGCGCATTCAGAACGTGCCGTTTATAAGGATAGAATTTACAGTCTGGTCCCATAGGGAAATGACTGTAGATTATATAGTGAATAAAGTACCCCCTCTTGTAAAATATAAGGATATTAAAAGTTACCAAGGATTTTCATGACCATACAGGTCATGGAACTCCGAGGTAACTTCTAATATCCTTATATTTTGCAACTGGGGGTACTTTATTTATTATAATACACAAGTTTCAGTGAGTCATGTGACAGAAATGACATCAGAACTCACCGTTTATAACTGATGACATCAGAACTCACCGTTTATAAGGATATAATTTACAAGATATTCATGGCTTTTGTGTATTATATATATATATATATATATTCATGGCTTTTGTGTATTATATATATATATATATATATATATATATATATATATATATATATATATATATATATATATATATATATATATATTGCGGTGTGCCCAGAACATTGCTCGGAATTGGCTGAATCCCAAACCCACTACATTGTGTTATCGATGGATGCAGTTGATACAGCGGATATAAAAGAAAACATTTACAAAGGGATCGATGTGATCTGTTTGTAAGCAACAAAGTGGGAGCCCCATCAAGTTTGACTGCCTAATGCATTAGTAGATTGCAAGCTCTTTGCGTCAGTGACTTTCACTTCCCTCTATTAAGTTGGAGTGAAGCCTTTATGTCCCTGTAAGATATATATATATATATATAATATATACACATACACACATTCATTTGTACTTGAGTTTCAGGACAATCCTTCCCATACGGTTTTATTAGAATGAAATGACAGTCAGACAAGACTGGCAGTTACTGTGCGTAACACATTGCTTTAGGCATAAATTTATCTTTATGTGGAGGAGAGGAGAGGATTCTGCAGGAGAAATGATAAATATTCATAAATAAATGGCAGGATCTGCAGCTGAGAGATGGGATTGGGTAGGAGAGCGGCCGCAGAGCAATTAATGGCATCACAGAGCCGCGGCCGCTCACCTGCCGGATGGAGAGAGAGATGTGAGTTCCATTCCCTGATTGTAACTACACACAAAGCTACTGAAGTTAACACTCTATTAACTTGTCCTGAGAGAAGAGAGAGAATTAGTACATCTCTATGAAAGGGGTTGTTCACCTTTAAATGAACTGTTAGCCAATGGCTGGGCTTGTTATAGTTCCAGCCACATCTCCTGTATAATTGCAGTAGGGGGAGCAATTTCCTGGGCACTTATCCTTCTTCTAAAGGGGTTGTTCCCCTTTAAATTAACTTTCAGTATGATGTAGAGAGTGATATTCCGATACAATTTGCAATTGGTCTTCATTTTTTATTATTTCTGCTGTTTTTTTAACTTATGTAGCTTTTTATTCAGCATCTCTCCAGTTTGTAATTTCAGCCATCTGGTTGCTAGGGTCCACATTTCCACTAGCAACCATGCATTGATTTGAATAAGAGACTGGAATATGAATAGGAGATGCCCTGAATAGATACATAAGTAACAATAACAATAAGTGTCTAGACTTGAAGGGCATCTGTTTTTTAGATGGGGTCGGTGACCCCCATTAGAAAGCTGGAAAGAGTCAGAAAAAGAAGACAAATCATTATAAAACTATAAAATAAATAAATAATGAAGACCAATTGAAAAGTTGCTTAAATTGGCCACTCTATGATAAACTAAAAGGTAACTTAAAGCTGAACCACCCCTTTAAGGCGTATTATATCTGCTGTAATGCAACTCCCAGCATCCTTCGCCAGGACAGCGGGAGTCGCAGTGCAGATTTGGTTCCTATCAGGAGATATTTAGGATTCAGACACAAGGGATTTGATGAAGGCACCCCATAAAGTTTTTTTGGGGGGTTTAATTTAACACGTTCGTTGCTGAAAGGTGGACGTACAGAATGTTATTGGTGCAGAAGCCACTAGTATGAATGACTGTTGCCGCCTTTTTATAGTAGAAACGATGAGCACTAGCTTAACCCCAGCAATGCCAGGAGGATCACTGCAGGAAATGGATAATGAGCACTAACCCCAGTCATCAATGAAATACCAGTAATAGAAGTGCAGCAGGAGTCCGCTCTCCATCCGACTTCTGCTACATTGTTTCAGGCAGAACCAGCAGTGCAGAGAACATAACGAGCAGACGGGTCCTTAATAATAAAAAGAAAAAAAACATTGTGATTCCCCATTATTGAAATAGTTTTATCAAAGGCAAAGAGTATTCTGGGGGTTGCGAGGTGTCATGCAGGGAAAGATGTGTCGTGACTATTAAGTGTTTGGGAAACGGGAGAATTGAGTCTGATTATCCACAAGGTGTACATTCCGCTTGGAATCCGGCGCAGGGAGGGCATTTCAAGTGGAAAAACAGAAGCCTGAATGGGGGGAAATGAAAGGGTTTAATCCCTTTGTAACTCAGCAGGACAGTCCGATGATGTGCCCTGGTATATACAGACTATTGCACAGATAGCTAGAATCTCAGCTGCCATAAAGCAGGACAGGACTGCTGCTTACAATGGGGATCAGATAGGATCTGTGCAGCCACTGGGACAGAATGTTCTGTTATACAGATAGCTAGAATCTCAGCTGCCATAAAGCAGGGCAGGACTGCTGCTTACAATGGGGATCAGATAAGATCTGTGCAGCCACTGGGACAGAATGCTCTGTTATACAGATAGCTAGAATCTCAGCTGCCATAAAGCAGGACAGGACTGTTGCTTAAAATGGGGATCAGATAGGATCTGTGCAGCCACTGGGACAGAATGTTCTGTTATACAGATAGCTAGAATCTCAGCTGTCATAAAGCAGGACAGGACTGCTGCTTACAATGGGGATCAGATAGGATCTGTGCAGCCACTGGGACAGAATGTTCTGTTATACAGATAGCTAGAATCTCAGCTGCCATAAAGCAGGACAGGACTGCTGCTTACAATGGGGATCAGATAGGATCTGTGCAGCCACTGGGACAGAATGTTCTGTTATACAGATAGCTAGAATCTCAGCTGCCATAAAGCAGGACAGGACTGCTGCTTACAATGGGGATCAGATAGGATCTGTGCAGCCACTGGGACAGAATGTTCTGTTATACAAATAGCTAGAATCTCAGCTGCCATAAAGCAGTACAGGACTGCTGCTTACAATGGGGATCAGATAGGATCTGTGCAGCCACTGGGACAGAATGCTCTGTTATACAGATAGCTAGAATCTCAGCTGCCATAAAGCAGGACAGGACTGCTGCTTACAATAGGGATCAGATAGGAAATAATGCAATATATGCGCAGTGTATTACAGCCAGGGCAGCCATCAGGGGGGGACAGGGGGGAGAGTTGTAGAGGGCCCCGAGAGTAAGGGGGGCCCGGCCATGCCACACTTACTTGATTAGCCGGGCCCCCCATCTTTCTGAGAGCTGCTGACTTCGGGAAGGCTTGGATGTTTAAGGGGCCCTGGCCACCAATTTTCTTATAATGTGGGGGGGGGCCTGGCCACCAATTTTTTTTTCTCATGTGGGGTCCGAGCCACCAATATTCTTTAATGGGAGAGCCCTGGCCACAAATGTTTTTTTTTAATGGGGGGCCCTGACCACCAATATCTATTTATTTTTTATTTATAACATGTGAGAACCCTAGCCACCAATATTTTTTTTGTTTATTTTACTGTGTGGTGGGGGGCGGATCTATCGGGTGGGGAGGGCGGACCTGCAAGTGGGGCTTGCGGTGGGCACAGCCCAGGGGGCCCAGGAAATGTTGTCGTATGGGGCCCTGTGATTTCTGATGGCGGTCCTGATTACAGCTGTGTGTCATTATATACAGTGTTAGGGCCTATATATATTATATATATATATATATATATATATATATATATATATAAAACCCTCTCACAAACCGCACTCCAAGGACTTGTAAGGTGTCAAAAATCAAAATGCCTTTATTAAAAAGGCATTTTGATTTTTGACACCTTACAAGTCCTTGGAGTGCGGTTTGTGAGAGGGTTTGATAGAATTATTTTACCAGCACCCAGGCGGATGTTTTTTGGAAAAGAGTGCACCTGACTAGGATTGATATATATATATATATATATATATATATATATATATATATATATATATATATATATATAGCAATCCTAGTCAGGTGCACTCTTTTCCAAAAAACATCCCTGACGAAGGTTCCAAGAAGGAACCGAAACGTAGGATCACAATAAACCGCATGGTTTCACCTTATTTGATCGTTTGATTTTTTGCCTGTGAGTGCCGTCTTTTCTGCATTGACTATATATATATATATATATATATATATATATATATATATATATATATATATATATATATATATATATAAAGCCAGACTGATCAGCAAAGTCTGAGTGGTGCCATTTTCGGGGGTTATTAAATTAAATGATACGTTCCCAGGTGCAGATTTGGGGCAAATCTCTGGCTGTTTCAGATGGGCGACACTCAATCAGAACCTCCCACTCAAGATGCTCCCCGGCACCTAATTGCAATCAGTTATGGCACATCTCAAGCTGGCGGCGCAGAATGAGCCCGTCTCTCATCCAATAAGGGACTGCGGGGGGCTCAATGCTGTGTGTCTGCACCACTTACTGGGGACTCAGAGATGCAGAAAGAGTTAACTCGTGGCAGAGAGGAACAGCAGCACAGAGGCCTATGTATCAGAGCTTGAGGAGCTTCCTTGTAATTAGCAGCACATTTTAAAGCCATTAATTAAGGGAACGTGTGCTTTGTGCAGCCGTGTGGCCCACCCCTTCTTTGTGTGACAGCGGGGGTCGCACAATGATGTGACAATGTGGCTTAATACACTCAGCTGTTTCCGTCATGTGTATAGAATCACTCATGTATATAAGGGATAATGTACCCCCTACTGTAAATGATAAGGATATTAGAAGTCACTGAGGGGTTGTTCTGTGACCATATAAAGGCACAAGGCTGCAGGCTGAGTTATACAGGGAACTCTGAGTATCACTCATGTATTATAAGGGATAATGTACCCCCTACTGTAAATGATAAGGATATTAGAAGTCACTGAGGTGTTGTTCTGTGACCATATAAAGGCACAAGGCTGCAGGCTGAGTTATACAGGGAACTCTGAGTATCACTCATGTATTATAAGGGATAATGTACCCCCTGTAAATGATAAGGATATTAGAAGTCACTGAGGGGTTGTTCTGTGACCATATAAAGGCACAAGGCTGCAGGCTGAGTTATACAGGGAACTCTGAGTATCACTCATGTATTATAAGGGATAATGTACCCCCTACTGTAAATGATAAGGATATTAGAAGTCACTGAGGGGTTGTTCTGTGACCATATAAAGGCACAAGGCTGCAGGCTGAGTTATACAGGGAACTCTGAGTATCACTCATGTATTATAAGGGATAATGTACCCCCTACTGTAAATGATAAGGATATTAGAAGTCACTGAGGGGTTGTTCTGTGACCATATAAAGACACAAGGCTGCAGGCTGAGTTATACAGGGAACTCTGAGTATCACTCATGTATTATAAGGGATAATGTACCCCCCTACTGTAAATGATAAGGATATTAGAGGTCACTGAGGGGTTGTTCTGTCACCATATAAAGGCACAAGGCTGATTTCTTTTATAGAGGTCATGGTTTCAACGACTTTTGTGGTACAATCCCTGCAACAATAAGGCAGCCCCTCTATAAAGCATAGAAATATACAGAGTACGGATGTTTTCAGCAAGTGAAACCATATGGCAGCTCCTCCCGCACTTGCACAGTCTCTAGTATTGCCGGTTGCTTGATGTTTCCTCTTCTCTTTCCAGACTCGACTTCCCGGCATCAAGGTGAAGTACCTGTTCCTGGCCTGGCTGGGTGTATTCGTGGGCAGCTGGGCGGTGTATATCCATTATTCCTCCTACTCGGAGCTCTGCAGGGGCCACGTTTGCCGCATGATCATTGTGAGTAACAACATTCCTTATGACCCTTCTGATTATATACTGTACATGGGAACCCCCAGCAGGGGAGAAACTACAGGGGAAGCAGAGGGGGGCCCAGGAGGCCTTCATTTATTTTAGGGATTCGCCGAATCCAGAATTCGGCCTTTTTTTTTAGCAGGATTGGGATTCGGCCGAACCGACTTCGAATCCGAATTTACAAATGCAAATTAGGGGCAGGGAGGGAAATCACGTGACTTTTTTTCACAAAACAAGAAGGTAAAAAATGTTTCCCCCATCCCACCCCTAATTTGCAATATCAGTAAATATTGGTAAAAAGTTCAACCTCTAGTAACATCTAGTTACTAGTGACCCCCAGCAGCCTCTAAATTACCAACCAATCATCATTGAGCTTCTGTATATTAGGGATGCACCAAATCCACTATTTTGGATTCGGCCAAACCCCCGAATCCTTCACGAAAGATTCGGGCGAATACCGAACCAAATCTGAATCCTTATTGACATATGCAAATTAGGGGTAGGAAGGGGAAAACATTTTTTACTTCCTTGATCTATGACAAATGCAAATTAGGATTCGGATTCAGCCCAGGCAGAAGGATTTGGCCAAATCCGAATCCTGCTAAAAAAGGCAGAATCCCGAACGGAATCCTGGATTCAGTGCATCCCTACTGTGTATATATGTATATAATGAAAGGCCACAAGCCCAGAGGAAGCTTTAGGGAAGAGACATACGCTGCGTTTTGGGGAGATTAGGCACCCAACAAAAAATCTCCTCTTCTTTGAGGCGACTAATCTCCTCTTCTTTAGGGCGACTAATCTTCTCTTCTTTGGGGCGACTAATCTTCTCTTCTTTGGGGCGACTAATCTCCTCTTCTTTGGGGCGACTAATCTCCTCTTCTTTGGGGCGACTAATCTTCTCTTCTTTGGGGCGACTAATCTCCTCTTCTTTGGGGAGACTAATCTCCTCTTCTTTGGGGAGACTAATCTCCTCTTCTTTGGGGCAACTAATCTCCTCTTCTTTGGAGCGACTAATCTCCTCTTCTTTGGGGCAACTATTATCCTCTTCTTTGGGGCAACTAATCTCCTCTTCTTTGGGTTGACTAATCTCCTCTTCTTTGGGGCGACTAATCTCCTCTTCTTTGGGGCGACTAATCTCCCCAAACTGCCTTCCCGCCAGCTAGAATGTAAATTGCCAGCAGGATGGCACTCAAGAGTCCTTTGTTTTCCGAAGTCACCTCTTGAGGCAGTTTAGGGAGATTAGTCGCCCCAAAGAAGAGGAGATTTGTTGCCGGGTGCCTAATCTCCCCCAATCGCAGCGTGTGTCTCTGCCCTTATAGTTACTGCTGATTTATTAGACAAATAAGAGAAAAGCGCAATGAGGCAGATAAAGTGCTCGGCTCTCCCAGGATTTCTCTGCAGAGACTGAGCCCAGGGGCAGCGTTATGATTCTCATTGGATGGAACGGAAGTTTATTTTGGCCTTACAGGCAGCTCTGATCCCTCTAAGAATATTATAGAAGGTAAAGGAACTAGGGGTGAGCGTTTGTTTTCGAGGTGTTCTGCCGGGGAAATGACTCCCATAGACTTCAATGGGAGAAAAAAAATGTCGCCCATAGACTTCATTATTGGTCTTCATTATTTATTTTTTATAGTTTTTGAATGATTTGCTTTTTTTCTTCTGATTCTTTGCAGCCTTCAAATGGGGGTCACTGACCCCATCTAAAAAACAAATACTCTGTAAGGCTACAAATGTATTGTTATTGCTACTTTTTATTACTCATCTGTCTATTCAGGTCTCTCTTATTCATATTCCAGTCTCTTATTCACATCAATGCATGGTTGCTAGGGGACTTTGGACCCTAGCAACCGGATTGCTGAAAATAGTAAATAACTAAAAAAATACAAATAATAAAAACCAATTACAAATTGTCTCAGAATATCCCTCTCTACATCATACTAACAGTTCATTTAAAGGCGAATAACCCCTTTAAGGGCTCTATTAGCATCTGGGGTAAGGAAAACATGAAAGCAATATGGCAGCTTCCGCCAAGTGCTAAGGGAAATCTGCAGTGCTTTACAGACTCTGTGACTGCTGGGGCCCCCCAAAAAGTATAGGGGGTGCTAAATGATAATCAGTTTCAATATAAGTAGTAGGCCAAGGAGCTGCCATGTTATTCTTCAACTCCCAGAATCCTCCAAAACATCAGCAAGGGCCACATTACTAGAGCATGCTGGGAGTTGCCATCCACCTGCCAGTTTGGGAAGCGAGTAGAGACCCTGCTATTAATCTCCCGGGGGGAAGAGACACGGGGAGGGTTTTCTGTGAAAGGGCATTTTAACTTGATGGAAGATGTTTTATATATTGATGTTCTCAGCACTACGGAGGGAAGTAATATAACCTGCGCTTCCAAGCCGCACGCCTCGTCCCTGAAACGCTCGAAATAGCGAGTACAATGCCAAAAAAAAAAAAAAATCCAAGAAAAGCGATAATTTACAAGGAACCTAAAACAAATAATTTTTTTTGTATCCAACTGTAATTGTTCTTTTGCCTACAATGCGTCACCTTCACCCAAAACTGTATTGGGCCGATGCCATCGGATTTAAAGGGAAACGCCACCCTAAAATGGTGCGATTCTAAGCAGCTTCCCAGGATCCATTTATTCCTCCTTCTCACCGGGTTTATAGTTATTTCTACACCGCTGAGCAACGTAGAAGAGGTCGGCTTGATTAAGAGACCTGGAAGGGGACGGCCTTCTGCAATACTGTATCTAGAGCATTTAATGGTTTTAATAGGTTGCTGTTTCTTTAAATCGGTGATCTGAAATGTCTGGGGTCTCACATGCGCCCCCCTTACTTCACAAGCCATTTGTGGCCCCTGTTGCTGGTGGAACATGCAGGGCCACTGGATTAAAACTAGAGATGCACCAAATCCACTATTTTGAGTCCTCAGTGAAAGATTCGGCCGAATACCGAACCGAATCCGAATCCAACATGGGGTCAGGAAAGGAAAAATTGGAAAAAAATCTTTTTTTTTGTGATTTCCCTACCTGCCCCTAATTTACATATGCCAATTGGATTTGGTTCTGCCAGGCACAAGGATTTGGCCGAATCCGAATCCTGCTGAAAAAGGCAGAATCCTGATCCGAATCCTGATCCAATTCCTGGATTCAGTGCATCTCTAATTAAAACTTAAACTCCAGAATCTGAGTTTTGGCCGGGCGCCATTGGTCCATTTGGCTGTAATTAATCGGACACGGTGCGTAATATTCCTTCACGCCGTTACCCCTGCAAACGTTCCCTAATTATCCGCCGGCTCCTGGTAATATTTCCACTTACTGCTGCCTCTGTCCTCTGTCTCTCTCCATTAGCGGATCCTAAATGAATGGGAACCGTCTCTATATTCTCCTTATCAAGTGCCGAGGGGTCGGACCGGCAGCCATTCACCCGCTGCTTAGGAAAAAAGGCCCCAGAAACTAGTATCTCACCCCTAGCAATCTGTTACACTGTGTTGCCATAGCGACCAGAAGGAAAAGTTGAGTTGCTGTAAATAATTAAAGGGGTTGTTCACCTTGAAATTATATTTTAGTATGAAGTAGAGAGGGATATTCTGAGACAATTTGCAATTGGTTTTCATTTTTTATTATTTGTGGTTTTTGAGTTATTTAGCTTTTTATTCAGCAGCTCTCCAGTGTGCAGTTTCCGCAATAGGGTCCCCTAGCAACCATGCACTGATTTGAATAAGAAGAATAGGAGAGGGCTGAATAGAAAGAGAAGTAATAAAAAGTAACAATAACAATACATTTGCAGCCTTACAGAGCATTTGTTTTTTAGATGGGGTCAGTGACCCCCACTTGAAAGCTGGAAAGAGTCAGAAGAAGAAGAAGGCAAATAATTCAATAACAATACAAAATGAAGGGCAGTTGAAAAGTTGCTTAGAATTAGCCATTCTATAATATACTAAAAGTTAACTTAAAGGTGAACCACCCCTTTAGGGATAAAAGAGACAACAACAGAAATCATTGTTTGACCCCTGAGCTGTGTCAAGTGACCCATACAAAGGGGGCGTCCGAAATGATCACCCCAACTGGGGCGTGAATATTAGGGATCCAGGATTCAGTTTGGGATTCAATATGCAAATTAGGGGCGGGAGGGAAATCATGTGACATTTAGTCACAAAACAAGGAAGTAAAAAATGTTTTCCCCTTCCCACCCCTACTTTGCATATGCAAATTAGGATTCGGTTCGGTATTCGGCCGAATCTTTTGCGGATTTGGTGCATCCCTAGTGAATAGAGAGCAGTAAGCAATAGAAGTAGAAGCTTATAATGTCTCCAGCTTTAAAGGGGGAGTAAACCTAAACTGTTCGAGCTCTGTATAAACAAACCCCTCTTTTCCCTAAGCTGCAGCATTTGGTAAACTTTGCGATAAGGACTTTATCTGTGAAAATCTGGTTTCAATACCTTCTCCTCCCCAAACAGTGACTCGGGCTTCAGTGTGAGAATTAAATCAATAGGTGGCCCTGTTTATTTAGCTCCTGTTTGACTCGAAATGATTGTTAGAATTACTGGAGCAGGGATCCAAGCCCTCCTCTGGTTTTTGGCACAAGAACTCATGCTGGCATTTTCCCAGAAGTACCGGGAAAGAAAGAAAGAAAAGTGCGAGCTCTGTGGCCAGATTTTCTAGTGTGTGCCCCCGGCTTACAGTATGAGTCACGGAGCATGAAAGCCGTAGGCACAGGATGGGAACACTAAGAGCTTGCAATTAGACAGCTGTTGGCTATGGTGTGTGTATGTGACTTAGACAAAGCCGATTTGGCCAGTGTGGAGCAGGAGGAGGATTAGGAAGGTCAATAGCCCGACATGAGGCTGCGGGTCCAACTGTGCTGAGGTCGGAACTCTTTGAAATTCAAATGGGGTGTCAGAATTATTCAGTGCCTGTCGGCTAAGAACTCATGAATACGCAGGGAAAAGAGCAGGAATCCTCCCGGCAGCAATTCTGCAACTGTCACACACTGGGCTGTTTTAATTCGAGAACTGGGGGCAGCGCCATTCCTGGGGGCGGATTTATCAAGGGTGGAAGTGAAAATTCTAAATTAAAAAAATCGAATTTCGAGCTAATTTTTGTGTACTTTGACCAGAGAATATTCCAAATTCGAGCAGAAATTGAAGAAAATTAGAATTTCGATGTACTGGCTCTTTAAAAATTCGACTTCGACCATTCGCCATCTAAAACCTGCCGAATTGCTGTTTTAGCCCATGGGGGACCTGCTAGAACCTAATTGGAGTCAATTGGTGGAAAAATATTACTTCGATTCGTACGATTCAAATTCAATAAAAAAAAAAACCCTTAGATTTAATTTCGGTTGGTCTTTTTGAATTCGAATTTCGAAGTTTTTCAAATTTGACCCAATTCGAAATTGCCCCCTAGTGTGCCAACGGGGGGCACGAGTCATTCTCAGAATTCAGTGTCTGTCCATATGTTCTCAAGGAAACAGGCCTGGTCTATTACATCACTATGTCGCACTCACTTACCCTTTATTTTATGTGCAGGAGTCTCATGGCATTACAATGAGTTCTGAGCGTTACATCTTATCACTGATTCAAAAACTAATTTCCTGTTGCCCCTTAAAGAGACAGGGAACCATTTCCTGTTGCCCCTTAAAGAGACAGGGAACCATCTCCTGTTGCCCCTTAAAGAGACAGGGAACCATTTACATACTGCGAGTTTAGTGAGCAACTTCTGACACCATCAGCATGTTTTATTTTTATTTATTTTTTACCTACAATGCAATGTTTTCCACCATAATTCCAGTGCCATTGCTGTTTCCAGGGGGAATTGTGCCTGACGCAATTGCACAAAATGGGCACAGATGCTTTTGCATTCGACTCACGTGGAAAGCAATTGTGCTGAACGTCTGGTTCCCTCGCTTCAATAGGCGCAACTGTGTGAAATTCGGAACAGGAGGCAGGAGAAAGGCAGCGGTGCTACAAAGTGCGAGGGCTTTATTTGCCTTTAAAGGGATACTGTCATGGGAAAAAACATTTTTTTCAAAATGAATTAGTTAATAGTGCTGCTCCAGCAGAATTCTGCACTGAAATCCATTTCTCAAAAGAGCAAACAGATTTTTTTATATTCAATTTTGAAATCTGACATGGGGCTAGACATATTGTCAATTTCCCAGCTGCCCCAATTCATGAGACTTGTGCTCTGATAAACTTCAATCACTCTTTACTGCTGTACTGCAAGTTAGAGTGATATCACCCCCCTCCCTTTTTCACATTCAGTTACATTGAGAAGGAAAAACAGCAGCCTGCCAGAAAGCATTTCTCTCCTAAAGTGCAGGCACAAGTCACATGGCTGGGGGCAGCTGGGAAATTGACAAAATGTTTGAAAAAAACATGTTTTGTGATGACAGGATCCCTTTAAATTAATTAGTATGATGTAGAGCAGGGGTCCCCTGAACTGGGCCGCCGAGCCTAGCGACCAATAAACGCAGTAGGGGTGTGTCCAGAATTGGACGCCAATCCCTCCTGACCCGGCCAAAAAAATTTGGGAACACTGATGTCGAGGGTTATATTCTGAGTCAATCTGCAATCGGTTTTCATTTTTCATGAGTTATTTGAGTTATTTGGATCCTAAAACTAATATCCTAGAATAAAAATTCAGCAGCTCTCCAATTTCAGCAAACGGGTTTCCAGGGTCTGAATTCCCCTAGCAACCATGCACTGATTTAAATAAGAGACTGGAATATGAATAGGAGAGGACTGAATAGAAAGAGGATGAATAAAAAGTAGCAGTAACAATACATTTGTAGCCTTACAGAGCATTTGTTTTGTAGACAGGGTCAGTGACCCCCCCCATTTGAAAGCTGGAAAGAGTCAAAAGAAGAAGAAGGCAAATCATTCAAAAACTATAATAAATAAAAATGAAGGCCAATTGAAACGTTGCTTAGAAGTAGCCATTCTATAACACAGGGGTCCCCAGCCACCGGGCCGCAGGCCAGAACCAGAACAGTCTTGAACTGGGCTGCCGAGCCTAGGGACCGATTAACAAGGCGCAATTGCATGCCAGCTTGCCAGAATTGGATGCCGCAAATATACAGAGAAGGAATGTTCTGGGCACACAATAAGCTATACCCTCATACTGTACTGTCTAAGGGAATCAATATGGCACCTCCTCCTCCCATATGTATAAATACATATATACAGAGAAGGAATGTTCTGGGCACACAATAAGCTATACCCTCATACTGTACTGTCTAAGGGAATCAATATGGCACCTCCTCCCATATGTATAAATACAAATATACAGAGAAGGAATGTTCTGGGCACACAATAAGCTATACCCTCATACTGTACTGTCTAAGGCTGGGGTCCCCAACCGTTTTCACCCATGAGCAACATTCAGATGTAAAAAGTGTTGGGGAGCAACACAAGCATGAAAAATGTTCCTGGGTGCTGCCAAATAAGGGCTGTGATTGGCTATTTGTAGCCCCTATGTGGACTGGCAGCCTACATGAGGTTCTGGTTGGCAGTACATCTGGTTTTTATGCAACCAAAACTTGCTTCCAAGCCAGGAATTAAAAAATAAGCACCTGCTTTGAGGCCACTGAGAGCAACATCCAAGGGGTTGGGGAGCAACATGTTGCTCGCGAGCTACTGGTTGGGGATCACTGGTCTAAGGGAATCAATATGGCACCTCCTCCCATATGTATAAATACAAATATACAGAGAAGGAATGTTCTGGGCACACAATAATCTATACCCTCTTGCTGCAGCAGCCAAGGGCTGAGATTATTTGCCTTGATACCCCAGGGAGGGTATGCAAACAATAGTTACTGCTGGCTTTCTTGTCCCGTGCATTTCAAGTCAAAATCCTGAGATTCTATTTGGAGCTTTTCAAACCCCCCTCCCTTTATTTTAGTGCAAGTTCTGCTCCAGCTTGTCGGCCTCCTGTTTCCATGGAGATAGCAGAGTAAGGCCTACACCATAGGTATCGGGGAAAGAGGCAAAGCTGTCTCTCTGCATCCCACCCAAGGTCAATACGGAGCCAGTCAGCTCTCATTTGCACCTAGGGCTCCTCCATATATGTGTCAAACTGGATAGATTTCATTTCCCAGGTACCCCAGGGCCCCATCTGTCCTGCTCATGGCCAAAAACCAAGCTGCAAATCCCTGACTTTCCATTTCAGCCTGAGGCACAAGCCATTGAGATACAGAGGGAAGAACAGAGTCTACCCTTTATATATATATATTTATCTGTCTCTATTTATATAATATGAGTGTGTGTCTTAAGAACATTAACTGAAACAATATTATATACAATTGTATGAGCAAATTCTGTAAAAGTAGGTTTTAGAGAAAGGAACATTTTGTTTATAAACCTCACTTCCTGTTCTGTAGACCAAGAAGCCATCCTTATTTCCTGTTCTGTAGCTGTCCTTACTTCCTGTTATTAGATCAAGATGTTCTTAGACCAGGCTCATTTCCTGTTCTTTAGCCATCTTTACTTCCTGTTATGTAGGCCAAAAAGCCATCCTTGTTTCCTATTGTGTAGCTGTCCTTATATTCTGTTCTATGGCGGTCCTTACTACCTGTTCTGAAGACCAAGAAGCCATCCTCATTTCCTGTTCTGTAGCGCACCTTATTCTTCTGTTCTGAAGACCATGAAGCCTTCCTTGGTTCCTATTCTCTAGGTGTCATTACTCCCTGTTCTTAGGCAAAAAAGTCCATCTTCATTTTCTGTTTTGTAGACCAAGAAGCCATTCTTGTTTCATATTGTGTAGCTGCCCTTACTTCCTGTTCTGAAGACCAAGATGTCAACCTCACTTGTTGTTCTGTAGCTGCCCATACCTTCAGTTCTATGGCGGTCCTTACTTCCTGTTCTGAAGACCATGAAGCCTTCCTTGGTGCCTACTGTGTAGCTGTCCTTACTTCCTATTCTTAGACCAAGATGCCATCCTCATTTCCTGTTCTGTAGCGCACCTTATCCTTCTGTTCTGAAAGACCATGAAGCCTTCCTTGGTTCCTATTCTCTAGGTGCCATTACTTCCTTACTTCATTCTTGTTTCATTCATTGTGTAGCTGCCTTTACGTCCTGTTCTGAAGACCAAGATGTCAACCTTACTTCTTGTTCTGTAGATGTCCATACCTTCTGTTCTATGTCGGTCCTTACTTCCTGTTCTTAGACCAAGATGCCTTCCTCATTTCTTGTAGCTGTCCTTACCTTCTGTTCTATGGCTGTCCTTACTTCCCACTCTAAAGACCAAGACCATTCAGTTTTGTGGACCAAGAAGTAATTCTTGTTTCCTATTGTGTGGCTTTCCGTATTGCCTGTTTGTAGATCTGGATGGCATCCCTTACTTCCTGTTCTGTAGGCCAAGAAGCCACCCTTACTTCCTGTTCTGCAGCTGTCCTTACCCTTCTGTTCTATGGCTGTCCATATTTCCTGTTCTGGAGACCAAGAAACTATTCTGTAGTGGTCAACACTTCCTATTCCTATACAATGGAGTCATTCTCCCTTTTTGTTCAGTATCTGTCCTTACTTCCTGTTCTGAAGACCAAGAAGCTTTCCTTGTTTCCTGTTTTGTAGCTGTCCTTAAAAGCATATCATATGGAGACAGTAGCAGGGAATGGTTGACAATAAGTGTTGGGAACCCAGGGAGGTCCTAATGAGTCATTTTGAGACATTTTGTGTTCAATAATTTCCATTTATTCCACTGCTTAATGTGTCCTTTACTTTGTGTGGGAGCTGCCACACTGCTGCTTGCTAAGCTCAATGGAAATACCTTCTTTATCTGTGGCTGTGAGGGGATGCTGGGAGTTTTTGTTCATCCATAATTATGATGTGATAGGAGGGTGATACTATTGGCATCCTATAATAGTCTAGCCAATAAATGCCAGTGCTGATATATATAGTGAATAAAGTACCCCCTCTTGTAAAATATAAGGATATTATAAGTTACCGAGGAGTTTCATGACCATATAAAAACACGAGGCCGAAGGCCGAGTGTTTTTATACAGGTCATGGAACTCCGAGGTAACTTCTAATATCCTCATATTTTACAACTGGGGGTACTTTATTAATTATAATACACAAATTTTAGTGAGTCATGTGACAGAAATTACATCACTACTCACCGTTTATAACTGATGACATCACTACTCACCGTTTATAAGGATATAATTTACAAGATATTCATGGCTTTTGTGTATTATAAATTGATATACTTATATACTGATGCAAGGAATGGTACCACAATACATGCCCCAGTATGACATGTATGAGCATGACACTGGCACCAATCACAAGGCAGCACAGAAAGCAGCTCTCACCGTATTTCACCCACTGCCAGTGCGTATGATTAGGGGGTAGAAAGACTATCAATTAGGAGAGAAGGAATTTTAGAAAAGGAATGTGTTTTGTTGGATGATCAGATGGGCACTCGGGCACCTGCAGATATAAATGGCACCTACAGACGCTCGTTATGCTGGAAATTTTACAAGCCTGGGATTTCCTAGAAAAGTCAGGCTGGATGATGCAACGGGACTCTCAGTCATAGATTTTATGGTAGTGGATTTTATGGTAGTGGCCAAGAAATCCAACGAATCCAAAAAAAATCAAAAAAGTCTTAACAAGCTCCCTCCAACGTTCTCTACGAAGCGGCACAATTATCCCAAATTGCAAATGTTCATGGGCTGGAAATAAAAAACAAAGAAGCTTTGGCCTCCCCCTGTTCTCACCACTTGTCCTAAAATATTTCACACTGTGGACTTTTTACAGTTCATCAGGGAGTTGATGAAACCATTTAATGGATCCAATTCATTAAGATATCAGCAATATTGCAAACAAGGCAGGATGGAGACAGCAGGTGAGATGAGACTGAAGAAAGTAGGGCAGAGTGGTTTTAATAGGGTAAAATGACTACGGTAAACAAGATGGAATAAGTAGGACAATAGATTAGTAATAATGCAAAGTGCTGTCAGTAAGGATTGATGAAGACAGCAGGCCACAATGGAGATGCTAGACCACAATAGAAACAGCAGGCAATGATAAAGACAGAAGAAAGAATGACATAATAGAGTAAGAAGACTGTATAAAGAAAGATGGAATCAGTAGGACAATAGATCAGTAATAGTCCAAGGTGGTGTCAATAAGATTTGAAGGAGACTCTAGACCACAATGGAAACAGTAGGCCACAATGGAGACACTAGACCATGATAGAAACAGCAGGCCACAATGGAGACACTAGACCATGATAGAAACAGCAGGCCACAATGGAGACAGAAGAAAGAAGGTCATAATAGGGTAAGAAGACTGTAAAAAGCAAGATGGAATCAGTAGAACAAGATATCAGCAATAATGGACAATGGAGGCACCAGGGCACAGCGGAGAACAGTAAGAAAAGGTGGCAGCAGTTTGAGTAGGGTCAAGTAGGTACAAGTCATGATGGAGGCAGTAGAAAGTAGGGAAGACTGGTTTAAGTAGGCCAAGATGACTAGAGTAAACAAGATGGAATTAGTAGGACAATAGGTCAGTAATAGTGCAAGGTGGTGTCAGTAAGACTAGATGGAGACCGTGTGGCACAATGGAGACAAGTAGGACAATATGGAAGAAGTTTGGCAACAGTAGGGTACAATGCAGATAGTAGGACTGCAAGATGGAAACAGTAGGACAAGATAATCGTTAATGATGATGGCAGTAGAAAGTAGGGGGAAGAGGACTGCCAAAGACAAGATGGAACCATGCCATTATTACAAGGTATTGGCAATAGGGTAAGATGGTGTCAGCAAGAATAAGTGCAGACAGTAGGGCGTCATGGAGACAGTAGGACATCATCCAGACAGTAGGGCATCATGGAGACAGTAGGACATCATTGAGACAGTAGGACATCATGGAGACAGTAGGACATCATTGAGACAGTAGGACATCAGGGAGACAGTAGAGCGTAATGGAGACAGTAGGGCATCATGGAGACAAAGGATGCAATCAGTAGGAAAAGACTGACAACAGTGCAAGATATTCAGATTATAATTAGATGGATAGAGTAGGACAAGATGAAGACAGCAAGGTGATCAAAGTAGGCCAAAATGTAGATATTATCACTTTATATCAGCATTGCACAACCTGCCACCCTTCAGTTGTTGCCAAAGCTCAACTCTCTGCACCCAGTGACCAGAGCCAGAGTCTAGTCAGGACGGGGGACTAGGAATTGTATGAAAACAACTGTCCATGAGACAACCTTCATTCATACAGTCACTATCAGTCTTGTCCTGGAAACCCTTGCCCAACCCAGAATAGGGGCCCATTCTCATATTCACCCTACCATCCTCCTGGTTTATTACCATGAACCCCCAGCTTGTTTAGCTACAGAGATAAAATGATCCAAATAATGAGAGATGTGAGATAATGATTATCTATCACAATACTTAGGGGTTTAAACGTCGGCATCTTGGCAAATTATGTCTCGTACCCCCCCCCATGTCCCGTGTGTTTATTATTAATGGTCTTAAACGCTTTCCCCTTAATTCACACCCTCCCCTTTTCCTTTTCACGCTACATTTGTCGGCTGCTGTGTGTGACATCCATATTAATCCAAATGTCTTTATTAGAACTCGTTAGTCGCACTCGTCAATCCCACATCCAGCAAACCGGCTTCTACTTGCTGCCAGGGTTCTGCTCAGAGGCGAACAAAGGTTTAGGGATGGCAATTTTATTGTCAGGTTTTAAGAACCAACTGTGACGTCCACTCTCACTAATATGACTCAGCAGTCGCTCTATTTTCCCACAGAACTTTCCTTATGAGATACAAAGAAGTAAAATAATCACACAGCAGCAGTCCTGTCCTGCTTTATGGCAGCTGAGATTCTAGCTATCTGTATAACAGAGCATTCTGTCCCAGTGACTGCACAGATCCTATCTGATCCCCATTGTAAGCAGCAGTCCTGCCCTGCTTTATGGCAGCTGAGATTCTAGCTATCTGTTTAACAGAACATTCTGTCCCAGTGACTGCACAGATCCTATCTGATCCCCATTGTAAGCAGTAGTCCTGTCCTGCTTTATGGCAGCTGAGATTCTAGCTATCTGTATAACAGAACATTCTGTCCCAGTGGCTGCACAGATCCTATCTGATCCCCATTGTAAGCAGCAGTCCTGTCCTGCTTTATGGCAGCTGAGATTCTAGCTATCTGTTTAACAGAACATTCTGTCCCAGTGGCTGCACAGATCCTATCTGATCCCCATTGTAAGCAACAGTCCTGTCCTGCTTTATGGCAGCTGAGATTCTAGCTATCTGTATAACATTGTCCCATTAAATAACGAGTCCATGTAATGAGCCTTTAATCAAAGTGAGCTTTCAGACAAACAAATCATCATTTAGACTGATAAATACATTTGAGCGGTGCAGCTGACTGGGGCGGCTCTGCATTATTTATAGCCCCATAAGTGGCAAGTTGCTCTTTAACCTCTTCAGCGCCAAGAGGTACTGCACATTAATTACAGACTAATTTGCACAGTTTGCCAATGTGTTCATTAAACCGACGGCCCCCCCTGTATTGTGCAACATTCTGTTTTGCCAAGTGAGCAGAGGATAGAAAAGTGCGTCAATCTCAAGGCTAAATATATATTGTGTGTTTCTAATATTGTCATTTTCCGAGAAATGCCAGGCTTTATCTTTAACATAAATACACTAACACCCAGTGCCAGCGCTGGGCCGCTAATAAGCATGAACCCCCAAATATTGCAAGGTTAAAACAAAGACATAAAATACTTGGTCACTTGCAGTACCATTTATCACCAGATGTCAGCAGCAAATTCCTTGCTTTGGCAGCAATAAAACAGCACCACCAAGTGGCTATCCAGATAGATTGTAGAAAACCTATTTTGGGTTCTTTGACCCTTAATTGCTTTAAGAACTTTATTTGTACAAATATCCAAAGGTCTCACTGCAGCTTCCCAGTCACACAATGTCCTCCCTGAACAGTTGACATTTGGTGATCACGCCTCCATATTGATCCTTCTGACATTCTCAAACGCTGAATAGCTCCCTAATCCGATTTCTCCCTCCACCCCCCTGACTTCAGCTGCTCCAACACAAAGATATAGGAAATATTACTATTGAATAAACACGTCCCAGAGTAAATCCACCTGGGACCACTGGAACCTTCTATACCCGGAACATTATAACAGCTAAGGGCCCCAAGTACCCCTGGAACTACAGTATGTTACCCCATTGTTTCCATATATCTGTAACCTTTTTATGAGCTAAGGGGGCCCAGTCTCAAGGTCAGTTAGGGGGAGATTTGGGGTGAGTGTTTATTTATACCCTGGGTACCCCTGGAACTATAGCAGGGTGACTGTTACCCCAATGTTTCTATATATCTGTAACCTTGTTATGAGCTAAGGGGGCCCAGTCTGAAGGTCAGTTAGGGGGAGATTTGGGGTGAGTGTTTATTTGTACCCTGGGTACCCCTGGAACTATAGCAGGGTGACACCCCAATGTTTCTATATATCTGTAACCTTGTTATGAGCTAAGGGGGCCCAGTCTGAAGGTCAGTTAGGGGGAGATTTGGGGTGAGTGCTTATTTGTGCCCTGGGTACCCCTGGAACTATAGCAGGGTGACTGTTACCCCAATGTTTCTATATCTGTAACCTTGTTATGAGCTAAGGGGACCCAGTCTGAAGGTCAGTTAGGGGGAGATTTGGGGTGAGTGATTATTTGTACCCTGGGTACCCCTGGAACTATAGCAGGGTGACACCCCAATGTTTCTATATATCTGTAACCTTGTTATGAGCTAAGGGGGCCCAGTCTGAAGGCCAGTTAGGGGGAGATTTGGGGTGAGTGCTTATTTGTGCCCTGGGTACCCCTGGAACTATAGCAGGGTGACACCCCAATGTTTCTATATATCTGTAACCTTGTTATGAGCTAAGGGGGCCCAGTCTGAAGGTCAGTTAGGGGGAGATTTGGGGTGAGTGCTTATTTGTGCCCTGGGTACCCCTGGAACTATAGCAGGGTGACTGTTACCCCAATGTTTCTATATCTGTAACCTTGCTATGAGCTAAGGGGACCCAGTCTGAAGGTCAGTTAGGGGGAGATTTGGGGTGAGTGATTATTTGTACCCTGGGTACCCCTGGAACTATAGCAGGGTGACACCCCAATGTTTCTATATATCTGTAACCTTGTTATGAGCTAAGGGGGCCCAGTCTGAAGGTCAGTTAGGGGGAGATTTGGGGTGAGTGCTTATTTGTGCCCTGGGTACCCCTGGAACTATAGCAGGGTGACTGTTACCCCAATGTTTCTATATCTGTAACCTTGTTATGAGCTAAGGGGACCCAGTCTGAAGGTCAGTTAGGGGGAGATTTGGGGTGAGTGATTATTTGTACCCTGGGTACCCCTGGAACTATAGCAGGGTGACACCCCAATGTTTCTATATATCTGTAACCTTGTTATGAGCTAAGGGGGCCCAGTCTGAAGGCCAGTTAGGGGGAGATTTGGGGTGAGTGCTTATTTGTGCCCTGGGTACCCCTGGAACTATAGCAGGGTGACACCCCAATGTTTCTATATATCTGTAACCTTGTTATGAGCTAAGGGGGCCCAGTCTGAAGGTCAGTTAGGGGGAGATTTGGGGTGAGTGCTTATTTGTGCCCTGGGTACCCCTGGAACTATAGCAGGGTGACTGTTACCCCAATGTTTCTATATCTGTAACCTTGCTATGAGCTAAGGGGACCCAGTCTGAAGGTCAGTTAGGGGGAGATTTGGGGTGAGTGATTATTTGTACCCTGGGTACCCCTGGAACTATAGCAGGGTGACACCCCAATGTTTCTATATATCTGTAACCTTGTTATGAGCTAAGGGGGCCCAGTCTGAAGGTCAGTTAGGGGGAGATTTGGGGTGAGTGCTTATTTGTGCCCTGGGTACCCCTGGAATTACCAGACAAGAACAGTTTAAATGCTGACCATGTGTCTTATAACTTCCATTCCTTGATATTTCGTGGGGCCACCGGCACCACAGTATTATTTCTACTGATTAAATGTCATGACAATTGAGAAATCTCTATATATAAGTAATTATTACTACGGCAGCTCTCGCTATAAGTTAAGGCGCTTCCCATTATTGCGGCTGTCAATTGGCCTCCATAATGATGCGCCAGAGCGAGGTACATTGCTTGTACTCCGCAGGGCTGAACGCTCGATCTAACCAAATACAGGCTCGGGGGACAGGGGGGTAAATAGGTTTCTGGTTTATTTCAGGACAAATTTACCTGGGCGGCGGTGCCATCATATAATCCAGAAGTGTTTGGTATTCGGTGCACAAAAAGCTTTTAATCACAGCCCGGGGGTAGGAATAACGATGGAGGACTCATGGAAGACAGTTCATCTATAAAAGACATGTCCATGGGGGCAGGGGGGGGGCAGTATTATCATCCATATATAAATACATCAATCCTAACACACTTCTTTTAATACGCCGGCTGGGGGTGGGGGAATAGAATAAAGCTCAACAGCTCAGGCAATGTCTAAATGTTGGTGGCCAACATCAAGTGTTGGGCTTGGATCCTGGTCTAGGGGTCACTGACATTTGTCACTCGGATTCGGTGAGGGAAGGTGATGGATTTCAGCCAGATTCTGTGGCTCACAAGGCAGATTTAGCCTTTTGTAAACTCAGACTAATTGCCCCAACCTTCCTTATACCCTCATAAGGCTCCTATTGTGTTGCTGTACTCCAGCGAGACAACAGAAAGGGGCACGACAGTACTTCCAATCAGATCTACCCTCACATGGAAAATACTCTCTTGATGCTAAGGTGAGTGGATATGGACAGGGTGGGCATCCATAGATCAGTCAGATGTGAGCCTATATGGACTTCATGTTGACTAAGGGCAGACGGGTAGCCATAGTTTAGGCAGTAGGGACATCCCAGTGATCAAGGACAGATAAGCATCCGTAGTTTAGTCAGATATTGGCAGTAGAGACTTTCTGGTAACCAAGGGAAGATGGGCACCCATTAGTAAGTCAGCTATGGGCAGTAAAGACGTTCTGTAAAGGGAAGTGGGCAACCCCATAGGAGAGTATGGATAGGTCTGCTAACCAAGGGGCACCATTAGGAAGTCAGCTATGGGCAGTAGAGACGTTCTGCTAACCAAGGGAAGATGGGCACCCATTAGGAAGTCAGCTATGGGCAGTAGAGACGTTCTGGTAACCAAAGGAAGATGGGCACCCATTAGTAAGTCAGCTATGGGCAGTAGAGACGTTCTGGTAACCAAGGGAAGATGGACACCCATTAGGAAGTCAGCTATGGGCAGTAGAGACATTCTGGTAACCAAGGGAAGATGGGCACCCATTAGTAAGTCAGCTATGGGCAGTAGAGACGTTCTGGTAACCAAGGGAAGATGGGCACCCATTAGTAAGTCAGCTATGGGCAGTAGAGACTTTCTGGTAACCAAGGAAAGATGGACACCCATTAGGAAGTCAGATAAGGGCAGTATAGACTTTCTGGTAACCAAGGAAATATGGGCACCCATTAGTAAGTCAGATATGGGCAGTAGAGACGTTCTGGTAACCAAGGGAAGATGGGCACCCATTAGTAAGTCAGCTATGGGTAGTAGAGACTTTCTGGTAACCAAGGGAAGGTGGGCACCCATTATTAAGTCAGATATGGGCATTAGAGACTTTCTGGTAACCAAGGGAAGGTGGGCACCCATTAGTAAGTCAGATATGGGCAGTAGAGACTTTCTGGTAACCAAGGGAAGATGGGCACCCATTGGTTAGTCACCTATGGGCAATAGAGATGTTCTGGTAACCAAGGGAAGATGGGCCCCCATTGGTTAGTCACCTATGGGCAGTAGGGACTTCTCAGTGACCAAGGACAAATAACCATCCATAGGTGAATCATATTTGGGCAGTAGTAACTACCTAGTAACCAAGGGCAAATGAGCACTGATTGGTTAGTCAGCTTTGGGCAATAGCCACATCCTAGTGACCAAAGGAAGATGGGCACCCACCGGTCGACTTCTCAGTAACCAAGGGCAGTAGGTGCAGACAGATGGATATTGAGCGTGGGTGGGATTAGAAGCAGTGACAGAGATTAGGGAAAGATGGAAAAAATTAATTTATTTTCAATCTAATTTTCTTCCTTTTCCTTCCCGTTCTAAACTCACATTTATCAGTGGGAGTAAATCTCATGGCCCCGGCTCAAGGCACCCAACCTCCTCACATCCTAGACTTCTTCCTCAACTTACATTTATTTTAGTTTAAATCTTATTTTGAACATATTGAAAAAATAGAAACCAACCTTCAGGACAGATATCTCATGCTTCCATGGCAACCACCAATTAAAAATTTTTTTTCTAGCGCTATAAAAAAAGTGGGCGTCCTTTAGATTCTTCTAAAGAAATCCAGAATAAATGGGAGATTATATTTAATTGTGTGTTTCTGGCAGCAAAACACTAATTTCTGCAGTCCTGTCCTGCTTTATGGCAGCTGAGATTCAGCTATACCATGTTTCCAGCTGTCGTTCTGTACCCTCCAGTGGCTGCACAGATCCCTAATCTGCATCCCCACTGTGTCAACGAGACATCGCGTCCAAGATCTTACTGGATTCGCCTGCTTCATCTATGGCGAGCTGCGACATTTCCATAGGCGACGTTATCTGATCATACGTCAGCATATACGATTGTCGTATCCCCATGTGGCCTCTTAGCCGCCTGCAGCAGATCTAATCTGGCATTCCCCTGATCTCGTAAAGTCGCAGCTAGTCCTGCCGTGCTGCTTCTATGGGCTCGATCATAGCTGATATTCTAGCTCACGTGTTATACAGCGCGCAACTGTTCATGTTCCAGTGGCTGCTACGGATCCTTAATCCTGCTCCCATCTGTAGGCAGCAGCGTTCTTGTCGCAGCTTGCCTTCGCTTATGGGGCGCATTGAGTGACTGTTCGTAGCTACGATTCTCTGTATCATGCATGGTTTTCACCAACCGTTAGTGAGCCATTGATAATGTCCTGCTTTATAGGCAGCTGAATTCTAGCTATCTGTATAACAGAGCATTCTGTCCTAGTGGTGCACAGATCCTATCTGATCCCCATTGTAAGCAGCAGTCCTGTCCTGACTTTATGGCAGCTGAGATTCTAGCTATCTGTATAACAGAGCATTCTGTCCCAGTGGCTGCACAGATCCTAAATATTATAAATTGGTACATCCCTACTCTTCATCCTTTACAATTAGAATATTGGCATAAGGTGCCACCTATTCCAGCCAAAAAGCTTCCAGCTATTTTCTATCCCATTGATGCTGCACAAACTAAAAACAAGGTTTAATTCTGCCTATAGCTGGTGCCAGGGGGGAAATGATTATTTAATCCAATGTAAAATTAACCCCCGGCATCATCTTTGGGGCAGGAGCCCTAAATGAACCTGGGATCAGTCCTCGGGGAATATAATATTAAGAATTAATATTTATTTATTATTAATAATTTATTCCTTCCAGCATATGGAATGCTTTATCTGCTGCAGCCCCAGCGTTGCTCTGTTGAAGCTCAGATAGTGATTTAATTAATAAGTAACATGGATACAGCAGGCCCTTGCTTTGTGTCTATGTATTGCTGCAGCGCGGGGGTCCAGGGTTCAATTCCAGCCGGGGCACAATCTGTAAGGAGTGTGTATGTTTCCTCACTATAACATGCAGCAGCTTAATTGGGGTTAAGGATTTGCTTAGACTCAATCTACTTGCTGGTTTAAAGAGGAACAGCCTGTTATCATGTTCTAAACTTTGCTTGATACAAAAGAAAAAAATCAGGATTTTACAGGTACTGGATAGGAATAACTGATAGGCCGCTGACATGTTTGGGTTATATATTGGTAATGAGAAGCAGCAGTCGTGCTGTTGGCATGTCACCCCCACAGCGTACCCCCCGCAATAAACTGTCCGTCGCATTAAACTTGAAGCAGAGATTGTATCAGTACGATGGTCCGTCCCCTCTAATCTGATCACTAAGTGTCAGCCTCCAGCACAGCTCAGTCCCGTGATTAGTTTCCCCCTTCTGATGGTGTCTGTCTGGTGACATAACAAATGAATATCTTATTACTGAGCAATTGTAATGGAACAGGAGGGAGATCACAGATGTAATGCATATTTATACACTGGATATAAGTAGGCTCTGTAGTCTCCAATAGTAGTTTAGATCTACACCCATTTCTTTATCTCATAGTCTTCCTGATGTGTTACAGTATTCCTGTAAGAGGGCAGAAAACATCACGGACTGGCAGTCAAAAAAGGTATAGTACAGTTGGATGAAATATAAGGGCAAATCCCAATGAGACTGGGCTAGCAAGCAGGAAGCTACAGTTGCTGCTCATACCTGCATTTAGCTAGCAGTCCCATAAAACTCACTCTGCTAATGCGCTCGGTATTCCCCGTTACTAAGCACAATTTCAGTCAGGAACAGTCCTAAGTTTGCTCACTACTAGTCTGTACAGTAGAACATCCATTAGAAACATACTGGCGTCTACGTCAGCTGAGCTCTATAAATTCCCGTTACTACGCATCAAGTTCACGCCAAGGAAAGCAGTAGCCCTGAAAGTTTGCTCCAATAGTTGTTCAGGAGTTCCATATGGTAAACTTATGGCCGCCATAGTATTTCCTGAATAAGGGCAAACTTCAGCAGGAAAGTTCCCTAGTTTGCTACATAGTCTGTACAGAGAGGATCCCTTAAAATTGGAGATAGGTATTACCCTGTACTAAGACACATTCAGCAAGGATACAGTCCCTAAGGTTTGCTCAATAGTTCTGTTACAGAGACGATCCCATAAATATAAGGCCGGATACGTTATCCTGTTACTAAGCACAATGAGTTTCACGCAAGGATACAGTCCCTAAGTTGGCCTCATTAGTTGTCCAGAGAGCATTCCCAGTATTAAATACTATGGCCGCATAAGGTATTCCCTCATATAACTAAGCACACAATCAGCAGAGACAGTCCCTAGTCTTGCTCATAGTCTGTTACAGAGTAGATCCATACAAACTATGGGCAGCATAGGTTAGGTATTCCCGTGCTACTAAGACAATTCAGCGGACTAGTCCCTAAAGTTTGTTCATAAAGTCTGAATACAAGAAGAAAGATCCAATAATACTATCGGCAGCATAGGTATAATTCCCATGTACTAGCACAAAATTCGAGCAGGACAGTCCCTATAGTTTGCTACTAGTCTGTTAAGGACGATCCATAACGTATGGGCAGATATAGGCTCATTCCTAAGTTATAACCTTAACGCACAAATCATCAGCCAAGGAACAGCTAACACTAAAGGATTGCCTTCTAGATTCAATGTTACAGAGAGATCCCCATAAACGTATGGCAGATTAGAGTTAATCTTCAACCCGAAGTTACTAAAGCAACAATATCAGCAGGGAACAGCTCCCTAAAAATTATGAATCATAGTAGCTGTACAGAAGAGAATCAACAATAAACGATATAGGCATATAGGTAATTCCTGAGTATGTCAGCACTAATTCAGCCAGCGCACAAGCCTCGATGCGCCCCCAATCATGATATGTAAGTAGTGAGTATGATTGCCAGGGGAACAAGACAACCAGCCACCGAGAATAGTTTGAGATTGCCAAGAAGGTCCCAATAGCGAACTGGCACGTGGGTGGCAGGCGTTTATCAGACAGCCAGAACATGAGCAAGCATTAATGAATGAATAAATAACATAATTCTACCTTGAAGAGCAGAACCTTGATTACGGAAATAAAGAGGCATTCTTCTGCATCCCCTGCCGGATAGATAGAGCATGGTCCGGTGAGTGAAAGAGATGCCCCCTTCCATACAACTGAGAGTGGCATCCCTTAAATTAACCATAAGAAGCGTTAAATACAGTTAGTGCAAAGAGAATACATTTGCATATTTACATAATATCCCCATGTAATAAATAATGTGGTGTTAGTTATGGTGCCTGTTTGATCCAACTGATATACCCTACAGTATTTTTATATTTGTATTTATACATATGGGAGGAGGAGGTGCCATATTGATTCCCTTAGACAGTACAGCGTGAGGGTATAGCTTATTGTGTGCCCAGAACATTCCTTCTCTGTATATTTGTATTTATACATATGGGAGGAGTTGCCATATTGATTCCCTTAGACAGTGCAGTATGAGGGTATAGCTTATTGTGTGCCCAGAACATTCCTTCTCTGTATATTTGTATTTATACATATGGGAGGAGGAGGTACCATATTGATTCCCTTAGACAGTACAGTATGAGGGTATAGCTTATTATGTGCCCAGAACATTCCTTCTCTGTATATTTGTATTTATACATATGGGAGGAGGTGCCTAATTGATTCCTTTAGACAGTACAGTATGAGGGTATAGCTTATTGTGTGCCCAGAACATTCCTTCTCTGTATATTTGTATTTATACATATGGGAGGAGGTGCCATATTGATTCCCTTAGACAGTACAGTATGAGGGTATAGCTTATTGTGTGCCCAGAACATTCCTTCTCTGTATATTTGTATTTATACATATGGGAGGAGGGAGGTGCCATATTGATTCCCTGCTTAGACAGTACAGTATGAGGGTATAGCTTATTGTGTGCCCAGAACATTCCTTCTCTGTATATTTGTATTTATACATATGGGAGGAGGTGCCATATTGATTCCCTTAGACAGTACAGTATGAGGGTATAGCTTATTGTGTGCCCAGAACATTCCTTCTCTGTATATTTGTATTTATACATATGGGAGGAGGAGGTGCCATATTGATTCCCTTAGACAGTACAGTATGAGGGTATAGCTTATTGTGTGCCCAGAACATTCCTTCTCTGTATATTTGTATTTATACATATGGGAGGAGGGAGGTGCCAAATTGAGAGAGGTGGGAGCGATTGCCTAAATAGTGCCGTAGGGTCATTGGGAATCCCACCATTGATTCTATGGAGTGTGATAGAAGCAGAAATGTTCCATTATTAACGTTTATTAAAGGGGTTCATAGAGCAGAAGCAAAGCCGGGGAATTACAATAGGCCCCAACATGTACCCAGGGGCCCCCACTAGCCCAGTAACAAGTGCAGGTCTATCCTCCAGCAGCCCCCCTGCTATTTGCCACAATCCACAGACTGCCAGTCCGGGCCTGCTCATCACTATACAGAGCACCAAATGCATTATCAGTCTATAGATACTCAGTACTGTTATACAGAGCAGCAAGAGTATTATCAGTCTATAGATACTCAGTACTGTTATACAGAGGGCCAAGTGTATTATCAGTCTATAGATACTCAGTACTGTTATACAGAGGGCTAAGAGTATTATCAGTCTATAGATACTCAGTACTGTTATACAGAGGGCCAAGTGTATTATCAGTCTATAGATACTCAGTACTGTTATACAGAGTATCAAGAGTATTATCAGTCTATAGATACTCAGTACTGTTATACAGAGGGCTAAGAGTATTATCAGTCTATAGATACTCAGTACTGTTATACAGAGTATCAAGAGTATTATCAGTCTATAGATACTCAGTACTGTTATACAGAGCAGCAAGAGTATTATCAGTCTATAGATACTCAGTACTGTTATACAGAGCAGCAAGAGTATTATCAGTCTATAGATACTCAGTACTGTTATACAGAGGGCTAAGAGTATTATCAGTCTATAGATACTCAGTACTGTTATACAGAGCAGCAAGAGTATTATCAGTCTATAGATAGTCAGTACTGTTATACAGAGGGCTAAGAGTATTATCAGTCTATTATCAGTACTGTTATACAGAGGGTGAAGAGTATTATCAGTCTATAGATACTCAGTACTGTTATACAGAGGGCTAAGAGTATTATCAGTCTATAGATACTCAGTACTGTTATACAGAGCAGCAAGAGTATTATCAGTCTATAGATACTCAGTACTGTTATACAGAGGGCTAAGATTATTATCAGTCTATAGATACTCAGTACTGTTATACAGAGGGCCAAGTGTATTATCAGTCTATAGATACTCAGTACTGTTATACAGAGAACCAAGTGTATTATCAGTCTATAGATACTCAGTACTGTTAGACAGAGGGCCAAGTGTATTATCAGTCTATAGATACTCAGTACTGTTATACAGAGTATCAAGAGTATTATCAGTCTATAGATACTCAGTACTGTTATACAGAGGGCTAAGAGTATTATCAGTCTATAGATACTCAGTACTGTTATACAGAGGGCTAAGAGTATTATCAGTCTATAGATACTCAGTACTGTTATACAGAGCAGCAAGAGTATTATCAGTCTATAGATACTCAGTACTGTTATACAGAGGGCCAAGAGTATTATCAGTCTATAGATACTCAGTACTGTTATACAGAGGGCTAAGAGTATTATCAGTCTATAGATACTCAGTACTGTTATACAGAGGGCCAAGTGTATTATCAGTCTATAGATACTCAGTACTGTTATACAGAGTATCAAGAGTATTATCAGTCTATAGATACTCAGTACTGTTATACAGAGGGCTAAGAGTATTATCAGTCTATAGATACTCAGTACTGTTATACAGAGTATCAAGAGTATTATCAGTCTATAGATACTCAGTACTGTTATACAGAGCAGCAAGAGTATTATCAGTCTATAGATACTCAGTACTGTTATACAGAGCAGCAAGAGTATTATCAGTCTATAGATACTCAGTACTGTTATACAGAGGGCTAAGAGTATTATCAGTCTATAGATACTCAGTACTGTTATACAGAGCAGCAAGAGTATTATCAGTCTATAGATAGTCAGTACTGTTATACAGAGGGCTAAGAGTATTATCAGTCTATTATCAGTACTGTTATACAGAGGGTGAAGAGTATTATCAGTCTATAGATACTCAGTACTGTTATACAGAGGGCTAAGAGTATTATCAGTCTATAGATACTCAGTACTGTTATACAGAGCAGCAAGAGTATTATCAGTCTATAGATACTCAGTACTGTTATACAGAGGGCTAAGATTATTATCAGTCTATAGATACTCAGTACTGTTATACAGAGGGCCAAGTGTATTATCAGTCTATAGATACTCAGTACTGTTATACAGAGAACCAAGTGTATTATCAGTCTATAGATACTCAGTACTGTTAGACAGAGGGCCAAGTGTATTATCAGTCTATAGATACTCAGTACTGTTATACAGAGTATCAAGAGTATTATCAGTCTATAGATACTCAGTACTGTTATACAGAGGGCTAAGAGTATTATCAGTCTATAGATACTCAGTACTGTTATACAGAGTATCAAGAGTATTATCAGTCTATAGATACTCAGTACTGTTATACAGAGCAGCAAGAGTATTATCAGTCTATAGATACTCAGTACTGTTATACAGAGCAGCAAGAGTATTATCAGTCTATAGATATACAGAGGGTGAAGAGTATTATCAGTCTATAGATACTCAGTACTGTTATACAGAGGGCTAAGAGTATTATCAGTCTATAGATACTCAGTACTGTTATACAGAGCAGCAAGAGTATTATCAGTCTATAGATACTCAGTACTGTTATACAGAGGGCTAAGATTATTATCAGTCTATAGATACTCAGTACTGTTATACAGAGGGCCAAGTGTATTATCAGTCTATAGATACTCAGTACTGTTATACAGAGAACCAAGTGTATTATCAGTCTATAGATACTCAGTACTGTTAGACAGAGCAGCAAGAGCATTATCAGTCTATAGATACTCAGTACTGTTATACAAAGCAGCAAGATTATTATCAGTCTATAGATACTCAATACTGTTATACAGAGGGCTAGGAACATTTTTTTAGAATTATTGTATTAGCAGATACTCAGTACTGTGATATAGAGCAAAGAGAAAGCAAGACAGTGATTGGCTTCCAGTAAAATTGACTTGGAATCCAGACAAGACTAGTGGCACTTACCTATACAGGTGGGGGGGGTAGGAGTCAGGTAGGTCACTCCATTCCTCCTCTCATTAGCAACAGGATACTAAATTCAGAAAACTACAACTCCCAGCATCCTTTGTCCAGCTCAGTTGTTACAGGAATACTTTGCCTTTGTAGTTGCGCAATATCTACTGCAGCTTTCACTCTATAGGGAGTGGGGACACCTAGTGGCAGGTGTGTGTAAAGCAGCTGAATCCTCTAACACTTTCCTTCTCTCCCCAGTGTGACCAGTACAAGAAAGGGATCATCTCTGGCTCGGCTTGTAAGGACTTGTGTGACCAACACTCCTTGGTGTTCCAGCAATGCTTGTCCTCGTCTCCCACCCACCAGGTACTTAGGTGCTCCTTATCCTAACAGACAGCATAGACCCTCCCCCCCCCCAGTTCTTGCACCCTAACACCAGGCAGGTCAAACGACTTACTGAGACTCATGTAAAACTGGGGGACCCCATTAATTCAGCCCGACATATAAAACCCACATTCTGCATGGCTAAACTGTGGTTATATTTAGTTTTGTGGTGCATATAGCATTGGTTTCTATACAAACATGCAGCATGCACCAGAACAATTTGCATATTGAGCATGTAGCTAGTAGCTGGATTGTATTTAAGATGTTAAGCAACCATGCATCTCAATGACTTTATAATTAGCCATGCAGCATGCATCTCAGTGACTTTATAATTAGCCATGCAGCATGCATCTCAGCGACTTTATAATTAGCCATGCAGCATGCATCTTAGTGACTTTATAATTAGCAATGCAGTATGCATCTCAGTGACTTACTAATTAGCCATGTAGTTTGCATCCCAAAGGATTCACTAATTAGCCATGCAGCATGCATCTTTATGACTCGCTAATTAGCCATGCAGCATGCATCCCAGTCACTTTCTAATTAGCCATGTAGCGTGCATATTAATGACTTTCTAATTAGCCATGCAGCATGCATCCCAGTCACTTTCTAATTAGCTATGTAGCGTGCATATTAATGACTTTCTAATTAGCCATGCAGCATGCATCCCAGTCACTTTCTAATTAGCCATGTAGCGTGCATATTAATGACTTTCTAATTAGCCATGCAGCATGCATCCCAGTCACTTTCTAATTAGCCATGTAGCATGCATATTAATGACTCACAAATTAGCCATGCAGCATGCATCCCAATGACTTTCTAGTTAGCCAAGTAGCATGCATCTTTATGACTCACTAATTAGCCATGCAGCATGCATCCCAGTCACTTTCCAATTAGCCAGGTAGTGTGCATATTAATGACTTTCTAATTAGCCATGTAGCATGCATCCCAAATGATTCACTAATTAGCCATGCAGCATGCATCCCAGTAAATTTCTAATTAGCCAAGTAGCATGCCTCTTTATGACTTACCAATTAGCCATGCAACATACATCACTTACTTAGCCATGCAGCTCACATCCAAATAACTCATTTAGTCATGCAGTGTGTGGATTTTATGTGCAGCTGTTAAACTAACCCTACTGCATCTTTATATGCGATGTTGCAGCCACGTAAGCACATATTCAGGCCGTGCAGCAGCTGTCGAATACAAAGGCTTGTGGCCACCACATCTCCAGAGCAAGTTTTTGTAACTAACACATTTACTGTACATTCCCCCCTCCCTGCAGATCTACAGCGGCAAATGGGGGGACGGGGAGGTGATTATTAAATGCGGCGTGGAGGAGAATGTGAAAGTGGACAGCAACCCCGACAGCCCCCCGCGCAGGGAACTGGTTCTGTTTGACAAGCCCACCAGAGGGACCTCCATGGATGAATTTAAGGAGATGCTGGGGAATTTTTTAAAAGTGAGTCCCAGCAATGGGGGTCAATCTCAGATCATTATCTGGGTCCCCGTATGGGGAAAAGAGGGGGCCCCCATCTCTGTCGCCTTCTCCATGAGTCACATTGACTCCAGCGCTTTTTTTTTTTTTTAAAGGGTTTGTTCCCCTTTAAATGAACTGTTAGTATGATATAGAGAGGGATATTCTGAGACAATTTGCTATTGGTTTTCATTTTTTATTATTTGTGTTTTTTTTATTCAGCAGCTCTCCAGTTTGCAATTTCAGCCATCTGGTTGCTAGGGTCCAAATTCCCCTAGCAACCATGCATTGATTTGAATAAGAGACTGGAATATGAACAGGAGAGGCCTGAATAGAAAGAGGAGTAATAAAAAGTAGCAATAACAATACATTTGTAGCCTTACAGAGCATGTGTTTTTTAGATGGGGTCAGTGACCCCCATTTGAAAGCTGGAAAGAGTCAGAAGAAGGCAAATAACTCAAAAAGTATAACATATAAATAATAAGGACCAATTGCAAAGTTGCCAAGAATTGGACATTCAATAACATACTAAAAGGATAACCACCCCTTTACTATACATTGACTTTTAGTATGATATAGATGGATCTATTATAAACAATATTTCTGTTGATTTTCATTTTGTATTTTTATTTTTTCCAACCGTTACCCTTCCTTCTGGTTCTTTATACCCTGCAGTTAAAAATGGCATCTGGTTTTCATCGGGGAAGCCGATGACCCTAGCAACCAACAAACAGATGAACCCTGAAGCATCAGTGTTATTGTTCTTCATATATTTGTATTGGAATTTTTTATTTTTTTCGTACCCTCTACTTTGAACCCTGCTTGCTGGTTGCTAAGGTAATTAACACATAGCAACCAGCTACATGTTTAAATTCCAAGCACTGGATGATCCTCCTGCATAAGGAATGACTGGATATCTGCACTGCTGGTTCAGGAGTCAGAACCAGCAGTGCAGAGAATATAACCAGCCAGATACAGCTTCAAACTGTAAATGCATTTACACATAACTATAAGGAAAGAATGGAGATTGGGAAGTTGTGTGGCTGTGGTTCACCTTTCAGTTCATTTGTAGTTTGTAGCATCTTTTCAATTGGTCTTTTTTTTAATCTTATATTTTCTGAATTATTTGCCTTCTTCTTCTTCGTCTTGACTCTTTCCAGCTTTCAAATGGGGGTCACTGATCCCGGCAGCCATAAAAATGATTGTTTTGCGAGGCTACAGTTCTATTGTGGTTCTTATCTTTCTATTACACCTCTTTCTATTCAGGCCTCCCCTCTTCATATTCCAGTCTCTTATTCAAACTACTGCCTGGTCGCTAGGGTAATAGCTAGCTGTAGCAACCAGATAGCTGCTGAAATTCCAAACTAGAGAGCGGAAAAGGTAAATAATTCAAAAAACCACAAATAGTAAAAAATGAAGACCAATTGCAAATTGTCTCAGAACATCTCTATGTCATACTAAAAGATACTTTTAAGCCCTTTTAATCTTCTGCTGTGGTTAGTTGGCCACATGTTTGGAATTCGATACAACAGCAGCTGCTAATATCTTGAAAACTAGAAAAAGTGTAAATTGTGTAAATTGTAAAGTGCTCAGAAGAGGTTTATATTTGCTTAGAGATTGGGCAATGGCCAATAGGAGAGCAATTAGATTTAAAGCCGCAAATTCCTAATGGATGGAAATTCCATTAAAGGCGTTTTTTTTTGTATTTCAGGTCAACTTAGGAGACCAGGCATCCCTTACTTCCTTGGTGAGTCGGATTTTGACCATGGCCGATGTAAACAATGACGACAAGGTGTCGCTTGCCGAAGCCAAATCCATATGGGCCCTGCTCCACCAGAACGAGTTTCTGCTGATGCTCTCCCTACGTGAGAAGGAGCACACCTCTCAGCTTGTTGGCCACTGTGGTGACCTGTACGTGACGGAGAAAATCCCTCACGATTCCCTCTATGGCACTCAGATCCCCGGGTTCCTCCAGACTTTGCTACCTTCCCCCGTGCATCGGCTCATCCACCAGTGGTGTGCCCCTGCTTGGCCGAGAAGGGCCAAAATCGCCATCGGGTTGTTGGAGTTTGTCGAGGAGATATTCCACGGAACCTACGGGAGTTTCTTTATCTGCGACGCCAGCTTCAAGAACATTGGCTACAATGAAAAGTACGACTTCAAGGTGGTGGACCTGAGGAAGGTGGCCACGGAAATGACAATCAGAGGTTTCCTCAAGGGGCGTCACTGTGAGCAGAACTCAGACTGCACCTTCGGGAGGGACTGCACGGCAGCTTGTGACAAACTGATGAAACAGTGCAAAAACGATGTAATCCAACCAAACCTGGCCAAAGCCTGCATGCTGCTACAGGACTACTTACTCTATGGTTCCCCATCTGACCTAAGGGACGAGCTTCAGAAGCAGCTTCGGACTTGCATGACACTGAGCGGCTTGGCCAGCCAAATGGAAGTCCACCATTCCCTTATCTTGAACAATATCAAGACTTTGCTCTGGAAGAAGATATCCAACACCAAATATTCTTGACTGAGCATTCCCCTGAAGCCTACAAAGTCATGGGAACCGTAGGTGTCTTAAATGGGATGAGCCAACATCTACTTCTACCTTGAGGAACCTGCAAATGTGGCCACGTTTGACCTGTTTGCACTTTCACTTGGTATTGCAGGCTAAACCTTTGTTAGGTCTTGAGTTACGGGCCAAACCATCATTAGGTCTGGAGTTACTGGACAAACCATTGTTAGGTCTGGAGTTGTGGGCCAAAACATCATTAGGTCTAGAGTTGCGGGCCAAACCATCATTGGGTCTGGAGTTGCGGAGCAAACCATTTTAAGTCTGGAGCTGTGGGCCAAACCATCATTAGGTCTGGAGTTGCGGGGCAAATCATTGTAAGTCTGAATTTGCGTGCCACACCATTGTTTGGTTTGGATTTGCAGGCCATACCATTGTTATATCCATCATCTAAAATGCTGTAATCCTCCTGTAAAATAAATTGCTTTTATGTGAATTTTACCAACTTCTATGTTCAAGTGCACGGCAGGGTGCGGGAGGGAGAGAACTTGAGTGGAGACGGCGGTGAGAAATCTCACTGTTTCCTCTCCAGAGCAAACATCTGCCCCCTATCATTAGAATGTCTTCTGCAGAACTTCACTGGGATAAGGGCTTTGATTTTGCTTTATCTTCCTCCATTCAGTTCCGAATATCAGTTGGAGCACCGGAGATGGCAGGTACACACTTGAAATGATTTCTATGGCAACCTCAATTGCCACTGAAGGTTATTGTATGTCATGGAGTGGGGGGGGGGGGAGAGCTTAGTAATTTATTAATCTACCGGCTGCTGGAAAGGAAGCTTAGTTCTCTAGTTATTGTGATTATACAACTTGAAACATGCTTGGGCCGATGTCAAGATAGCCGAGGATGCTGGGATTTGAGTACATTCAATATTGATTGAGACTGTTCTGCTTAGAACTGACCAGATAAATGTCAGGCGACTTCTCTGCTCACAAACTTCTTTTTCTACCGACTGTGGCCAAAATGAACAGGTGGGGTGGTGCAGTCATTTCAAACTCTATATTTTAGGATTGTAAACATGTCCTAAGCAATTTTACTTTCATTAGTTTTGAGGGTTTACATTTTATATGGTGCCCGTCCAATGGTTATAAATGTTGCACTGAAGGAGTGGGTAATAGAAGGTATAATGAACCCCACTGGACCAATAATCCATATGGGCAACTCTGATAAGGAAGGGTCCAAGGATTCATTCTTATGATTACGGAGTATGAGGAAATTACAGAGGGTCTGTAGGTGGGGGAGATTGTGAACTAAGATAGAAAGGCTGAGGGGCAAGATCAGTTGCTTTATTACATGCCTGTATTTTTTTTAATTAGAAACAAGAAATCTAATTACTGACAACACAATATAGGTTTAAAATCAGCTTTGATAAAAATATATTGTGTAGAATAAACCCACAGTGCCCTCTAGTGGGATGTTGTGCAAAGTATCACACTTACCAGACCGCAATATCTACAGTACAATAGGATAGAAAAACAGCAGTAACAACAGGCGGAGCCTGCCCAGACAGAGGGGAAGGTGAGGGGCACATACAGATTGAGGAACCACAGATGGACCCTGCCCAGACAGAGGGGAAGAAGAGGGGCACAAAGAATGAGGAACCACAGATGGACCTGCACAGTCAGGGGGGAAGGTGGGGGCACATACAGAATGAGGAACCACAGATGGAGCCTGCCAAGACAGAGGGGAAGATGAGTGGTACATTCAGAATGAGGAGCCACAGATGGAGCCTGCCCAGACAGAGGGGAAGGTGAGGGGTACATACAGAATAAGAAACCACAGATGGAGCCTGCCCAGACAGAGGGGAAGGGGAGGGGCACATACAGAATGAGGAACCACAGATGGAACCTGCCCAGACAGAGGGGAAGATGAGGGGCACATACAGAATGAGGAACCACAGATGGAGCCTGCCCAGACAGAGGGGAAGGTGAGTGGTACATACAGAATAAGGAACCACAGATGGACCTGCCCAGAGGGGAAGGTGAGGGGCACATACAGAATGAGGAACCACAAATGGACCTGCCCAGACAGAGGGGAAGGTGAGGGGCACATACAGAATGAGGAACCACAGATGGAGCCTGCCCAGACAGAGGGGAAGGTGAGTGGTACATACAGAATGAGGAACCACAGATGGAGCCTGTCCAGACAGAGGGGAAGGTGAGTGGTACATAGAGAATGAGGAACCACAGATGGAGCCTGTCCAGACAGAGGCAACTAGATAACATGCAAAGGCACTTTATATTAAGTTCAACACAAAACTTTTAGTGCAGTTGTGGTACCAGTGTTGCCATGTTCTGGGTGTCGGATGTGCTGTGACCTGTTTGGACCATTACTGACCTGTGAAATGTCCCTTTATGGAACCTGCTGGTAAGATCAGCGCCACCTCTGTAGAAGCCTCATTAACATTCCTCCCGGTGACTGTTCCATTAGGAAGCGACTTTCACCAATTAACTGCTCTGCTGCCAGCGCCCGGCTAATTACACCTTTGGCCCCAATAATGGGCATTTAATGAGGGAATGTGGCACATTGTGCTGCTCAGACTATCGCTGCTTCTTACAGTCGACATGGGGGGGATGTGGGGCGCCCCCTTCTACTGCAATTCCCAAACCATTTATATCCCAGGTCTGTGTGTATGGTCCAGAGATGTCTAAGAAAAACCCCCTTTTAGGTTTCCTTTAAATACCCCAAATAAAAAAAAAAAAACAAAAAAAAAAACTGCACAACAGGGAATAGTCAAATTATATTTATTAGAAAACAAATGGGTCACATTCAATACATTCTCCAGGGTGGAATCCAATATTCACTGAACACCTTACTTGCCAAACATTAAGTCTTTCAGCTGCTCCTATGGCTTCTACTGTTGAACTACACCTCCCAGAATCCTAATTAATAGCCATTTGCAAAAGGACAAAACCGTGAATGCTTGTTCCCCACACTAACTCACCCCCAATGCTGCTCTCCCTGTAATTCTTCCCTTATAAACTACAGTTAATATCAAATTGGCCATATGCCTGAATACCTCCCATATTTATAAATACAAATATACAGAGAAGGAATGTTCTGGGCACACAATAATCGATACCCTCATACTGTACTGTCTAATGGAATCAATATGGCACCTCCCTCCTCCCATATGTATAAATACAAATATACAGAGGAGGAATGTTCTGGGCACACAATAAGCTATACCCTCATACTGTACTGTCTAAGGGAATCAATATGGCACCTCCCTCCTCCCATATGTATAAATACAAATATACAGAGAAGGAATGTTCTGGGCACACAATAAGCTATACCCTCATACTGTACTGTCTAAGGGAATCAATATGGCACCTCCTCCTCCCATATGTATAAATACAAATATACAGAGAAGGAATGTTCTGGGCACACAATAAGCTATACCCTCATACTGTACTGTCTAAGGGAATCAATATGGCACCTCCTCCCATATGTATAAAGACAAATATACAGAGAAGGAATGTTCTGGGCACACAATAAGCTATACCCTCATACTGTACTGTCTAAGGGAATCAATATGGCACCTCCTCCTCCCATATGTATAAATACAAATATACAGAGAAGGAATGTTCTGGGCACACAATAAGCTATGCCCTCATACTGTACTGTCTAAGGGAATCAATATGGCACCTCCTCCTCCCATATGTATAAATACAAATATACAGAAATGGAATGTTCTGGGCACACAATAATCGATACCCTCATACTGTACTGTCTAATGGAATCAATATGGCACCTCCCTCCTCCCATATGTATAAATACAAATATACAGAGGAGGAATGTTCTGGGCACACAATAAGCTATACCCTCATACTGTACTGTCTAAGGGAATCAATATGGCACCTCCCTCCTCCCATATGTATAAATACAAATATACAGAGAAGGAATGTTCTGGGCACACAATAAGCTATACCCTCATACTGTACTGTCTAAGGGAATCAATATGGCACCTCCTCCTCCCATATGTATAAATACAAATATACAGAGAAGGAATGTTCTGGGCACACAATAAGCTATACCCTCATACTGTACTGTCTAAGGGAATCAATATGGCACCTCCTCCCATATGTATAAAGACAAATATACAGAGAAGGAATGTTCTGGGCACACAATAAGCTATACCCTCATACTGTACTGTCTAAGGGAATCAATATGGCACCTCCTCCTCCCATATGTATAAATACAAATATACAGAGAAGGAATGTTCTGGGCACACAATAAGCTATGCCCTCATACTGTACTGTCTAAGGGAATCAATATGGCACCTCCTCCTCCCATATGTATAAATACAAATATACAGAAATGGAATGCTCTGGGCAGACAATCTATATCATGGTCCTTCTGCTCCATCTGTGGCCCCTTGGATTTCTTGTTACTCACTCATTCAGCAATAGGAGGCCGCTATGGTCGCATAATTCTGTGTCCCACCTGCAAGCAGAGAGGAAATTAAGGTCAATAGGGAGCCCCTCAAAGAACATGAAACAGAGAAACCCTGGGCTGTTTGCAGAAATACCCAAATGCCTACAAGGTTGGAGGACGTTAGTCTAAGCAGGGCCACATTTAGGGGGACAGAGTCCAGTCTGGGGTCCCATGACAATAAGGGGCTGTGAAGTGTTAAGGGACTTGAGCCAGACTTGGGTGGGCTGCGGGAGTGCTGGAGGCTGATAGAGAAGGGAAAAGAAGGGGGGACACGTGTATGGCTGGTAACCATTCAGATTGCCCACAGGTCAGAGCTCTGAGCGTAGACTCGGCCACAGGTTTATCTCTGCCGCCTAATGACACAAGAGGGACACTGCAGTCCAACCTGTAACGCCTCTAGGGGCAACTGAACTTTATAGCAAATATAGAACCTACCAGAATATGGCTCCATCTGCTGCTCATTTCCCTGGAAAAATAAAGTACCGAATTAGATTCTTTGTAAAAAACACCAAAATTATCCATCTGGCTGTTTTATATAATCAATGCACTGCTGGTTCAGACCCCTGAAACAATGTAGCAGAAGCCACCCGATTAGACATAGGGCAGAACCGACTGCTGCTACATTGGCTCAAGAGTTGGAACAAAGGGACAGACAGACTGCTTCCCATTCAAATTACTTTTACGAGTATTGGAAAGATGCTCAGAATCACATTTTCAATTAAAATAGGCAGGTCCAACCCCCAAAACTGCAGATACGGGTAAGTGTCTGGCTGCTAATCATTCTTAGTACCCACAAGTCAGAGCACCGAGTGTAGACACAGCCAGTTTTCTCTATGCCACCTAATGACACAAACATGTAATGGGACACATGTCTGTAACGCCTCTAGGGGCAAGAATCATCCACAAAATCCATGCACAGAACCCCAAAATATCCTAAAAGAAGATAAACGATCCCTTATAATACATGAGTGATACTCAGAGTTCCCTCTATAACTCAGCCTGCAGCCTTGTGCCTTTATATGGTCACAGAACAACCCCTCAGTGACTTCTAATATCCTTATCATTTACAGTAGGGGGGTACATTATCCCTTATAATACATGAGTGATACTCAGAGTTCCCTGTATAACTCAGCCTGTAGCCTTGTGCCTTTATATGGTCACAGAACAACCCCTCAGTGACTTCTAATATCCTTATCATTTACAGTAGGGGGTACATTATCCCTTATAATACATGAGTGATACTCAGAGTTCCCTGTATAAATCAGCCTGCAGCCTTGTGTCTTTATATGGTCACAGAACAACCCCTCAGTGACTTCTAATATCCTTATCATTTACAGTAGGGGGTACATTATCCCTTATAATACATGAGTGATACTCAGAGTTCCCTGTATAACTCAGCCTGCAGCCTTGTGTCTTTATATGGTCACAGAACAACCCCTCAGTGACTTCTAATATCCTTATCATTTACAGTAGGGGGTACATTATCCCTTATAATACATGAGTGATACTCAGAGTTCCCTGTATAACTCAGCCTGTAGCCTTGTGCCTTTATATGGTCACAGAACAACCCCTCAGTGACTTCTAATATCCTTATCATTTACAGTAGGGGGTACATTATCCCTTATAATACATGAGTGATACTCAGAGTTCCCTGTATAACTCAGCCTGCAGCCTTGTGTCTTTATATGGTCACAGAACAACCCCTCAGTGACTTCTAATATCCTTATCATTTACAGTAGGGGGAACATTATCCCTTATAATACTCCTTATGAAACTGTATCAAACACACCAGTAAAAAGAACATACACAATCCCCCTCATTGTAGGTCAGCTGATCACAAGTCATTAAGCAACAGTATATTTTATGTTACAATATCTTCAGGGTTACAATGAAATCAAACTTTGCTCCAGTTTAATCCTTACCTGAAATCCCCACAGACATCAGGACAAGGAATTGCTCAAGGAGGCTCCATTCCCCCAATAACGGAGCTCCAGCTCCCAGACAGTGACTGTCTCCAACACAGCTCAGCACAGAAAGAAAGACACGTGCTCCTGGGAGAGAATTTAAACGGCTTCCTACGGATCATAGTAAGGGTCAAAATAAAACGCACTACCATTTTTCACACTGCAATACCATCTGTGTCCACAAGAGGTTACTACAAATAACACGTTTTTTTTGTTTATTAGACAGCGTTTTCAGGTTTATTAGGGTTTTATAATGATTTTATTAGGGTGTCAGGAAGTAGTTTAAGCCTTTCCACTAAAACTCCCAACACCTCTTATTGCATATATTAATCATTAAAGGGGTTGTTCACCTTTGTAATAACGTTTAGTAGGATGTAGAGAGGGATATTCTGAGACAATTTTCAATTGGTTTTCATTTTTTATTTGTGGTTTTTTACTTATTTAGCTTTTTATTCAGCAGCTCTCCAGTTTGTAATTTTAGCCATCTGGTTGTTAGGGTCCAAATTCCCCTAGCAACTATGCATTGATTTGAATAAGAGACTGGAATATGAATAGGAGAGGCCTGAATAGAGAGACGAGGAATAAAAAAGTAGCAATAACAACATACAGTATTTGTAGCCTTAAAGAGCATTTTTTAAATAGAAGGGGTCAATGACCCCTATGTGAGAGCCGCAGAGAAAGAAGGAGACATATAATTGTAAAACTATAAAATATAAATAATGAAGACCAATTGAAAAGTTGCTTAAAATTGGTCATTCTATAACATACTAAAAGTTAACTTGTAGAATATGAACAGGATGAGCTGTGCACTTACCCTAACTAGGCCCCCTTAGCTCATAACAAGGTTACAGATATATAGAAACATTGGGTAACAGTCACCCTGCTATAGTTCCAGGGGTACCCAGGGTACAAATAAACATTCACCCCAAATCTCCCCCTAACTGACCTTCAGACTGGGCCCCCTTAGCTCATAACAAGGTTACAGATATATAGAAACATTGGGGTAACAGTCACCCTGCTATAGTTCCAGGGGTACTCAGGGTACAAATAAGCACTCACCCCAAATCTCCCCCTAACTGACCTTCAGACTGGGCCCCCTTAGCTCATAACAAGTTTACAGATATATAGAAACATTGGGGTCACCCTGCTATAGTTCCAGGGGTACCCAGGGTACAAATAAGCACTCACCCCAAATCTCCCCCTAACTGACCTTCAGACTGGGCCCCCTTAGCTCATAACAAGGTTACAGATATATAGAAACATTGGGGTAACAGTCACCCTGCTATAGTTCCAGGGGTACCCAGGGTACAAATAAGCACTCACCCCAAACCTCCCCCTAACTGGCCTTCAGACTGGGCCACCTTAGCTCATAACAAGGTTACAGATATATAGAAACATTGGGGTAACAGTCACCCTGCTATAGTTCCAGGGGTACCCAGGTTACAAATAAATACTCACCCCAAATCTCCCCCTAACTGACCTTCAGACTGGGCCCCCTTAGCTCATAACAAGGTTACAGATATATAGAAACATTGGGGTAACAGTCACCCTGCTATAGTTCCAGGGGTACCCAGGGTACAAATAAGCACTCACCCCAAACCTCCCCCTAACTGGCCTTCAGACTGGGCCCCCTTAGCTCATAACAAGGTTACAGATATATAGAAACATTGGGGTAACAGTCACCCTGCTATAGTTCCAGGGGTACCCAGGTTACAAATAAATACTCACCCCAAATCTCCCCCTAACTGACCTTCAGACTGGGCCCCCTTAGCTCATAACAAGGTTACAGATATATAGAAACATTGGGGTGTCACCCTGCTATAGTTCCAGGGGTACCCAGGGTACAAATAAACACTCACCCCAAATCTCCCCCTAACTGACCTTCAGACTGGGCCCCCTTAGCTCATAACAAGGTTACAGAGATATAGAAACATTGGGGTGTCACCCTGCTATAGTTCCAGAGGTACCCTGGGCACAAATAAGCACTCACCCCAAATCTCCCCCTAACTGGCCTTAAAATATTAACCTGGTTGTCAAGGTCATTGACCCCAGCAACCAAAAGCAAAGCCTGCTACTATGTGAGGCTACAAGCTCATTGCATATTGAAGGTTTATTTCCCCTTTAAAGGACAAGTTACACAATAAATGGAATACAATTTTATTATGTGATTAATGAGCAGTGCAGCTTTATTACAACAAAAATATTCAAAAACAAAAAAATAATTCACAAAAATAGTTTTTACATGAAACAAAAAAAAGTCCTATTTTACAGTAACGGGGGTTACGCCTCGGAGATTTTACTCTGCAGCCCCTGTAGCAGCTCCATCTGCTTGCGCTTGTCTTTGGCCCGGTTGATGGTCATTTTAAAGAGGCGACAATAGAGTTCCATGGCGGGCGGGGAGTCGTCGTTGCCGGGGATGGGGTAAGTGATTAAGCTGGGGTTACAGTTGGTATCTACTATCCCCATGGTCGGGATATTCATCTTGGCTGCGTCACGGATCGCCAAGTGCTGCTCGAATACGTTGTTGAGGGAGCTGAGGAAGATGATCAGGTCGGGGAGTCGGACGCCGACCCCGTATTGCACCGGGGCGTTAGTGAGCAGCCCCCCTTGCCAGTAGCGCGTGTGCGCATATTCCCCGCAGTCTTTGGCTGTGCTTTCAATCAGATGGGTGAACTGCCGGTTGCGACTCACGAACAAGATGACACCTTTCCGGTAAGCAATGTGTGCGGTGATGTTTAGCGCCAACTGTAGGTGACTCATTGTCTGATCCAAGTCTATTATATCTTGTTCCAATCGGCATCCAAATAGGTAGGATTCCATGAGCCTGGGGTGAGAAAGTGTCAAACATTAATTAGCACTTTATTTAGGGTGCCCAGAGCATTCCTTCTCTGTATATTTGTATTTATACATATGGGAGGAGGTACCATATTGATTCCCTTAGACAGTACAGTATGAGGGTATAGCTTATTGTGTGCCCAGAACATTCCTTCTCTGTATATTTGTATTTATACATATGGGAGGAGGTGCCATATTGATTCCCTTAGACAGTACAGTATGAGGGTATAGCTTATTGTGTGCCCAGAACATTCCTTCTCTGTATATTTGTATTTATACATATGGGAGGAGGAGGTGCCATATTGATTCCCTTAGACAGTACAGTATGAGGGTATAGCTTATTGTGTGCCCAGAACATTCCTTCTCTGTATATTTGTATTTATACATATGGGTGGAGGTGCCATATTGATTCTCTTAGACAGTACAGTATGAGGGTATAGCTTATTGTGTGCCCAGAACATTCCTTCTCTGTATATTTGTATTTATACATATGGGAGGAGGGAGGTGCCATATTGATTCCCTTAGACAGTACAGTATGAGGGTATAGCTTATTGTGTGCCCAGAACATTCCTTCTCTGTATATTTGTATTTATACATATGGGAGGAGGAGGTGCCATATTGATTCCCTTAGACAGTACAGTATGAGGGTATAGCTTATTGTGTGCCCAGAACATTCCTTCTCTGTATATTTGTATTTATACATATGGGAGGAGGAGGTGCCATATTGATTCCCTTAGACAGTACAGTATGAGGGTATAGCTTATTGTGTGCCCAGAACATTCCTTCTCTGTATATTTGTATTTATACATATGGGTGGAGGTGCCATATTGATTCTCTTAGACAGTACAGTATGAGGGTATAGCTTATTGTGTGCCCAGAACATTCCTTCTCTGTATATTTGTATTTATACATATGGGAGGAGGGAGGTGCCATATTGATTCCTTTAAACAGTACAGTATGAGGGTATAGCTTATTGTGTGCCCAGAACATTCCTTCTCTGTATATTTGTATTTATACATATGGGAGGAGGTGCCATATTGATTCCCTTAGACAGTACAGTATGAGGGTATAGCTTATTGTGTGCCCAGAACATTCCTTCTCTGTATATTTGTATTTATACATATGGGAGGAGGAGGTGCCATATTGATTCACTTAGACAGTACAGTATGAGGGTATAGCTTATTGTGTGCCCAGAACATTCCTTCTCTGTATATTTGTATTTATACATATGGGAGGAGGGAGGTGCCATATTGATTCCTTTAAACAGTACAGTATGAGGGTATAGCTTATTGTGTGCCCAGAACATTCCTTCTCTGTATATTTGTATTTATACATATGGGAGGAGGTGCCATATTGATTCCCTTAGACAGTACAGTATGAGGGTATAGCTTATTGTGTGCCCAGAACATTCCTTCTCTGTATATTTGTATTTATACATATGGGAGGAGGAGGTGCCATATTGATTCACTTAGACAGTACAGTATGAGGGTATAGCTTATTGTGTGCCCAGAACATTCCTTCTCTGTATATTTGTATTTATACATATGGGAGGAGGAGGTACCATATTGATTCCCTTAGATAGTACAGTATGAGGGTATAGCTTATTGTGTGCCCAGAACATTCCTTCTCTGTATATTTGTATTTATACATATGGGAGTAGGGAGGTGCCATATTGATTCCCTTAGACCAGTGATCCCTAACTAGTAGCTCGCGAGCAACATGTTGCTCTCCAACCCCTTGGATGTTGCTCCCAGTGGCATCAAAGCAGGAGCTTATTTTTGAATTCCAGGCTTGGAGGCAAATTTTAGTTGCATAAAAACCAGTTGTACTGCAAAACACAGCCTCAATGTTGGTTGACAATCCACATAGGGGCTACTAAATGGCCAATCACAGCATTTATTTGGCACCCCAAGAACATTTTTCATGCTATTGTTGCTCTCCAACTCCTTTTACTTCTGAATGTTGCTCACGGGTTCTAAAGGTTGGGGATCCCTGCCTTAGACAGTACATTATGAGGGTATAGCTTATTGTGTGCCCAGAACATTCCTTCTCTGTATATTTGTATTTATACATATGGGAGGAGGAGATGCCATATTGATTCCCTTAGACAGTACAGTATGAGGGTATAGCTTATTGTGTGCCCAGAACATTCCTTCTCTGTATATTTGTATTTATACATATGGGAGGAGGGAGGTGCCATATTGATTCCCTTAGACAGTACAGTATGAGGGTATAGCTTATTGTGTGCCCAGAACATTCCTTCTCTGTATATTTGTATTTATACATACCTATGGCGACATCCCTTCTTGTGTCCCAGATGAACACGGGCGTCAAATAATTCTCGGAGGGAGAAGAGTTCCTTTACATTGAAGAAGTCCGGATGCTTTAAAGGATTCATAAGAAGCTTCTGGGTAAAGTCTGAAAGTCAGAGAAGAAATAGTTAACAAGGCAGCCAATCCCCGTCATTTTTATGAACAGCGCCGGCACATCACAAAGAGATTATAACAAACAATGGGCCAATAAGAGGTGTGGGGTGAAACAGGGACAACAATCACAAGAGCTTACAATCTAAAGGTGACACTAAACCAGTGTTAGGGCCCCTAAAGTCATCATCCTCCCGACATTGTGTGAAATCATTTAAAGGGAAAGACACAATGTGTTCCGTGTTATAACCAGTCCTGTTACTCACCGGCGGTGCTGGTTTCCTGGAGCTGATGTGCCGCAGGGGCTGAACTGTAACATCTCCCACGTGCCTCTGGGTATGAGACCGGCCCGACACATAGTGAGGACTGGAGACTGGCAGCGCCAAACCGTGGGAATGCTGCACGACAACAAGGGGTTATGTTCATTATTGTGCAGAGAAATCAGAGCCCTACCTGTCCTTAGCAGAGCCATTAATGCAGAAGATGCAGAGCCCTACCAGTCCTTAGCAGAGCCATTAATGCAGAAGATGCAGAGCCCTACCTGTCCTTAGCAGAGCAATTAATGCAGAAGATGCAGAGCCCTATCTGTATCTATCAGAACACTGAGTGCAGAGGAGAGATGCAGAGCCCTACCTGTCCTTAGCAGAGCAGTGAATGTACAGGCCGCCATGCTGAGTCCCACACGGGGAAGGTCACTGGATGCTGCGCTTCCTGTTCAGTCATTTCCTTTTGCAGAAAACGCCGGTACCACAGCGACACCTGCTGGACACACTGCTAACTGCTGACCTCTGGAGATAGGGCCCAGCTAAATTATTTTTAGGCTCCTCCTCCTGCACTACAATTCCCAGAAGCCCCTTTTGCAGCTCTGGTTGTTTGTGCTGGGGGGGGGTTATTATTTGGAGGATGTGTGGCCTCTCTCCCCCTGTCTGTGCTGGAAATGCTGACTCACACTCTACTACACAAGTTGCCCATACACTCATGCACCAGCCGCTGGCTCTCAGAGGAAACCCCCAGCATGGCGGAGAGTCCATCACAGTCACCATCCTCTGCCCCCCATCCTGAGCCCCCAAACCACTTGTACAGGGTGAGTGAGAGCCTGCCAAGTTCAACCACCCCCACATATGGAGACAGGGCTACAGGTATGGACCTCAATGCACCCTGGGAGCCAGGTCATGTGATACAGCAAGGGGCCCACTGGTACATCTGTGGCCCCTGCGGGCCAGTGCAATGATGGCGGCTATGTCAAGCTTGCAGTGCTCAATGGCAAAACTCTGATGTGATAAAGGAACAATTACTGGGGCTCATTTATCAACACTGGGCAAATTTGCCCATGGGCAGTTACCTAAAGCAACCTATCAGTGATTAGTTTTTTGAAGCCAGCTGCAAGTAGAACAATCAATGCAGCCATTTGATTGGTTGCCATGGGTTACTGCCCATGGGCAAATTTGCCCAGTGTTGATAAATGACCCCCAGTGACTTTTCCCTGGCACAGTACAGAAACAGCTGAGGGTTTTGGGAATTGTAGTTCAGAATCTGATAATGGCAGCCAATAAAGAGCCGGGGCTTTGGGAGGCACACTGTGTATATAAATGTCCCCTTTTTCCTTGTATACAGTACCAGACGTTTGCATTTAAACCCCAATACCTAACCCTAAAACCCTCACCCCAATGCTCAACCATCGAACCCTCAATACTTCCCTGTGATTGGCAGAGAATGCTGGTGACAATCCTAACAATAAATGGATCACACCCCCATTTGCTCTCCCTGACCCGCCACCTTGTACTGCCAACTTCCTTTTTTATAGCCGCGCACCTGCTCATCCCGCCCTTTTGTGACATCATCGGTGGGCGGGTCAGCGCGGGTCTATAAAAGGAACTCGGAAGTTGGGTGCAGGCGCGGGCTGAGGGAGGGCGGGGTAGGGTCAGGTGTGAGTCTAATTTTTTCCAATCCGCACATTACTATAGGGAATTGTTAAAATTAAGGATGCACCGAATCCAGGATTCATTCCGGGATTCGGCCAGGATTCAGCCTTTTTCAGCAGGATTCGGCCGAATCTGAACTTGTATATTATGCAAATTAGGGGCGAGGAGGGAAATCACGTGACATTTTGTCACAAAACAAGGAAGTAAAAAATGTTTTACCCTTCCCACCCCTATTTGCTGTTGCAAATTAGGATTCGGCTGAATCTTTCATGAAGGATTCAGGGGTCCGGCCAAATCCAAAATAGTGGCTTCGGTGCATCCCTAGTTAAAATTAGATGAGTTTTTTTAAAAATTTGAATTTCGAGATTTATCATACTCTGGCCCCTTCAAGGACTCAAATTCGACTATTCACCACCTAAATCCTTTCCGAATTGCTGTTTTTGTCAACAGGAGACGTCCTGGGATCAATTTGCAGCCTTCCTGACATTCAAGGTTTTTTTAGAAGGAAAAAACTCGAGTTTTTAAAACTCGAATAGAATTCGATTCGAATTGAATTCGAGTTTTTGGGTCAATCCAATCCATTAATAAGTTTCAATTGGTCGAAATGTCAAGTTCCATGAATTGGAACCTTGATACATCTGCCCCATAGTGTCAGTTAGGGACCTGGCAGCCCAGATGGGTCAGTAACTCTAGAAACAGAAGCCAAGAACAGGGAAATGACTACAATATATTCTCTTTTTATTTTAGACCCAAGGCTGATAACCCCTTGTACAGAACCTCCCCGTATATCTGAACCTCTCAGATATAGGGGAGCAGACCCACAACGGTCCATGAGATGCTGATAAGAGACTGATTTATGTGATGTTACTGGGGGAGCATTCACTTTTGGCCTGGACTCTATCTACTGGGAGTTTGTGGAGCAGATATTTGGTTGGCCAAGTGCAGCTTTTCAGGCAGGTATTGATTGGGCAGATGGTCCTTTATTGGCCCTTGTAGGAAGAAACCTTGGCCCAGCCTTGTGATTAGGTCCGGCCTATATTTGGAGGCAAACTATTTATATGTAAAGTGTATAATAATAATAATAGCACCCAAAAAGTTCCCTTGTTACCCCATGTATTGTTCAGCATGTTATCAGTCTGATGTACACACCCTTCTATTGTACTGTGCCATGGAATATGCAGCCGCTTTATAAATACCGGTAGGGGATCCGGTATCCAGAAAGCCGTCAGTTACGGAAAGGACGTCTCCCATAGACTCTGTTTTATGAAGATTTTTAATTCTCTGTAATAATAAAACAGTTGCTTGTACTTGATCCCAACTAAGATATAATTAATCCTTATTGGAAGCAAAACCAGCCTATTGGGTTTATTTCATGTTTACGTGATTTTCTAGTAGACTTAAGGTAGGAAGATCCAAATTATGGAAAGATCCGTTATCCGGAAAATCTCAGGTCCTGATTATTCTGGATAACAGGTCCCATACCTGTAATAATAAAACAGTCGCTTGTACTTGATCCCAACTAAGATATAATTAATCCTTTCACATACATAGGGATCTAAGCAAGTTCATGGAGCTGAATTTAGACCCACTATTGCCCCTGCTAGAAAACAAGACCAAATTGTGGCATTCTCTCCCGTTAACCCTATTAGGCAGAATAAACCTCTTTAACCCTTTGCCTGCCAAGCACGTACGGCGTACGTGCTGGCAGGCAAATGCTCAGGCTGCCAAGAACGTACATTGTACGTTCTTTGGCAGCTGAGCGCTCTCTCTGCTTCGGCGGCTTTTGCCGCCTCCGCAGAGAGTGGGGAGAGAAGACAGCCCCCTAGGCAACGAGGCTGGGGGGCTGTCAAGTCGGATCTGCGACTCGATTGTCGCAGATCCGACTTCAAAGTAGCAGACGCATCGCATGGAGCGTCTGCTACTACACTCACCTTCTTCCTGCCTGCAGAGCCGCCCACGCACTTCCTGCTGCGCAGCAACTCTGCAGACACGCTGCCAGGACTCCTCCAAAGAAGACAGCGATTCTCCTGCTCCAAAAACGGTAAGTGCACGTTTTTTTTACACACTTACCTGCACCTACACATACTTACAGTACATTTATGCATTTTAGTAAAGATTGGAATTTTTTTTAATTTTTTTTTTTTAATTTTAGCACACTTGGTCCCTTTTGTACAGTTATTTACACTTATTTACACTTATTTACATGTATTTGCACACTCAGATAACTTTTATTAGTGCACAAATATGTATACACAAACAGGTGTTTTTTTTTTTTTTACGAATTCATTATACTGTTATCTTTTGTTTTTTTTGCCTAAAAACGTGTTATTTTGGCAGCGTGACTATTGGATAATCGATTTCGGCCACTAATTACGCTGTCAGAACAATTATTTTGTTATTTCATTGATTTACGCTATTTTTGTGGTTTTATTGCAATTTTATCCCTGCATTATTGTTCCCTATGTATCTTTAGTATCGTTTTGCTGTTTGGTGCTTTGGTATAGAAAGATAGATTTTACTTAGTTTGATCCGCCAAAATATGTGCTTTCCAAAAATATATGGGTTTCTGGGGGTCTTTTTACAGTTTGGGGGTCTTACGGCACATAACGTACAGTTAGGGTTCTCTTTTCTGCAGCTTAGTTGGCTAGCGTGAAAATTCATAGTTACGTTTTTCATTTGGGGTCCATACACAACACATACTTTGGTAAATCTATACATATTGGGCATCAAACTATTTATTAGACCTCTGACGTCCATATTTAGAGAGATTTTTCTTTGTACGTAAAACATTGTGTCCGATAAATGCGGCAAACTGCAACATTTTTAGGCGATTTTCAGAAATGTTGTAAAAACCTATATGTTTAGAAAAGCTTTGCAGTTTGGTAGTTTCGTGTAGAAAGACGTCGTTATCTTTGTTGGAATCGGCAGAATGTGTACTTTCCAAAAATGTATGGTTTTGGGGGGTCATTGCTGTTAGGAGGGTCTTGAGGCAAATAATATGAAGTCAAGGGTCTATGTTCACAGAAGGCAAATCGGCAGCGGAGAAAACTCATATTCACTATTTTTATTTGGGGTCCGCACATGCCAGCTGCCTTGGTATATCTATGCATATTGGGCATCAAACTGTTCAGTAGACCCTTGGCATCAATATTTATGGTGTTTTACAATTGTATGTAAGAAATTGGGTGAGATAAATGCGGCCAATTGCAATATTTTTAGGCGATTTTCAGAAATGTAAAAACAGTTGCTTTTATCGCCAAATTTAGGAAAGGCTTGCGACTTGGTACTTTGGAGTACAAAGACATGCATACCCAATTTGGATTCGCAGGAATGTGTACTTTCCAAAAATATATGGTTTTATGGGGTGAACGCACTTTTTTCTACCTTTGCCCCCCCCAAAACAATGTAAATGTGTTGATTTTGCAGTACCTGAAATGACAGACCATATGGGGGTCTTTGTTTTGGGGCCCCTATACGCCACGTGCTTGGGTACACCTATACATATTGGGCATCAAACTGTTCAGAGGACCCCAGGCTTTCATATTTGGGGTGATTTGTCTTGATACCTAAAAGTATGTGGGTAATACAATGCTGCAGGGTCGAAATTTTGAAGTCATTTTTGGAAATGTCCCCAAAATCACCAAATTTAGGAATGGTTTGCGGCTTGGTACTTTGGAGTACAAAGACATGCATACCCAATTTAGATCCGTGGGAATGTGTACTTTCCGAAAATATATGGTTTTCTGGGGTGAACTTACTTTTTTCTACATTTGCCCCCCTCAAAACAATGTAAATGTGTTGATTTTGCAGTACCTGAAATGACAGACCATATGGGGGTCTTCGTTTTGGGGCCCCTATACGCCACGTGCTTGGGTACACCTATACATATTGGGCATCAAACTGTTCAGAGGACCCCAGGCTTTCATATTTGGGGTGATTTGTCTTGATACCTAAAAGTATGTGGGTAATACGATGCTGCAGGGTCGAAATTTTGAAGTCATTTTTGGAAATGTCCCCAAAATCACCAAATTTAGGAATGGTTTGCGGCTTGGTACTTTGGAGTACAAAGACATGCATACCCAATTTAGATCCGTAGGAATGTGTACTTTCCGAAAATATATGGTTTTCTGGGGTGAACTTACTTTTTTCTACATTTGCCCCCCTCAAAACAATGTAAATGTGTTGATTTTGCAGTACCTGAAATGACAGACCATATGGGGGTCTTCGTTTTGGGGCCCCTATACGCCACGTGCTTGGGTACACCTATACATATTGGGCATCAAACTGTTCAGAGGACCCCAGGCTTTCATATTTGGGGTGATTTGTCTTGATACCTAAAAGTATGTGGGTAATACGATGCTGCAGGGTCGAAATTTTGAAGTCATTTTTGGAAATGTCCCCAAAATCACCAAATTTAGGAATGGTTTGCGGCTTGGTACTTTGTAGTAGAAAGACATGCATACCCAATTTAGATTCGTGGGAATGTGTACTTTCCGAAAATATATGGTTTTCTGGGGTGAACTTACTTTTTGCTACCTTTGCCCCCCCCAAAACGATGTAAATGTGTTGATTTTGCAGTACCTGAAATGACAGAACATACAAGGGGGGGTCTTCCTTTTAGGGCCCCTATATGCCACGTGCTTGGGTACACCTATACATATTGGGCATCAAACTGTTCAGAGGACCCTAGGCTTTCATATTTGGGATGATTTCTCTTGATACCTAAAAGTATGTGGGTAATACGATGCTGCAGAGTAGATATTTTGAGGTGATTTTTGGAAATGTCACCTAAATCACCAAATTTAGGAATGATTTGCGGCTTGGTACTTTGGCGTAGAAAGACATGCATACCCAATTTGGATTCGTTGGAATGTGTACTTTCCGAAAATATATGGTTTTCTGGGGTGAACTTACTGTTTTCTACTTTTGCCCCCCCCCCAAATCGATGTAAATGTGTTGATTTTGCAGTACCTGAAATGACAGACTATATGGGGGTCTTCATTTTAGGGCCCCTATATGCCACATGCTTGGGTACACCTATACATATCGGGCATCAAACTGTTCAGAGGACCCTAGGCTTTCATATTTGGGGTGATTTGTCTTGATACCTAAAAGTATGTGTGTAATACGATGCTGCAGGGTAGATATTTTGAGGTGATTTTTGGAAATGTCACCTAAATCACCAAATTTAGGAATGATTTGCGGCTTGGTACTTTGGCGTAGAAAGACATGCATACCCAATTTGGATTCGTTGGAATGTGTACTTTCCGAAAATATATGGTTTTCTGGGGTGAACTTACTGTTTTCTACTTTTGCCCCCCCCAAATCGATGTAAATGTGTTGATTTTGCAGTACCTGAAATGACAGACTATATGGGGGTCTTCCTTTTGGGGCCCCTGTATGCCACGTGCTTGGGTACACCTATACATATCGGGCATCAAACTGTTCAGAGGACCCTAGGCTTTCATATTTGGGGTAATTTGTCTTGATACCTAAAAGTATGTGGGTAATACGATGCTGCAGGGTAGATATTTTGAGGTGATTTTTGGAAATGTCACCTAAAGCACCAAATTTAGGAATGGTTTGCGGCTTGGTACTTGGCGTAGAAAGACATGCATACCCAATTTGGATTCGTTGGAATGTGTACTTTCCGAAAATATATGGTTTTCTGGGGTGAACTTACTGTTTTCTACTTTTGCCCCCCCCAAATCGATGTAAATGTGTTGATTTTGCAGTACCTGAAATGACAGACTATATGGGGGTCTTCATTTTAGGGCCCCTATATGCCACATGCTTGGGTACACCTATACATATTGGGCATCAAACTGTTCAGAGGACCCTAGGCTTTCATATTTGGGGTGATTTGTCTTGATACCTAAAAGTATGTGTGTAATACGATGCTGCAGGGTAGATATTTTGAGGTGATTTTTGGAAATGTCACCTAAATCACCAAATTTAGGAATGATTTGCGGCTTGGTACTTTGGCGTAGAAAGACATGCATACCCAATTTGGATTCGTTGGAATGTGTACTTTCCGAAAATATATGGTTTTCTGGGGTGAACTTACTGTTTTCTACTTTTGCCCCCCCCAAATCGATGTAAATGTGTTGATTTTGCAGTACCTGAAATGACAGACTATATGGGGGTCTTCCTTTTGGGGCCCCTGTATGCCACGTGCTTGGGTACACCTATACATATCGGGCATCAAACTGTTCAGAGGACCCTAGGCTTTCATATTTGGGGTGATTTGTCTTGATACCTAAAAGTATGTGGGTAATACGATGCTGCAGGGTAGATATTTTGAGGTGATTTTTGGAAATGTCACCTAAAGCACCAAATTTAGGAATGGTTTGCGGCTTGGTACTTTGGCGTAGAAAGACATGCATACCCAATTTGGATTCGTTGGAATGTGTACTTTCCGAAAATATATGGTTTTCTGGGGTGAACTTACTGTTTTCTACTTTTGCCCCCCCCCTAACGATGTAAATGTGTTGATTTTGCAGTACCTGAAATGACAGACTATATGGGGGTCTTCCTTTTGGGGCCCCTGTATGCCACGTGCTTGGGTACACCTATACATATTGGGCATCAAAACTGTTCAGAGGACCCTAGGCTTTCATATTTGGGGTGATTTCTCTTGATACCTAAAAGTATGTGGGTAATACGATGCTGCAGGGTAGATATTTTGAGGTGATTTTTGGAAATGTCACCAAAATCACCAAATTTAGGAATGATTTGCGGCTTGGTACTTTGGCGTAGAAAGACATGCATACCCAATTTGAATTCGTGGGAATGTGTACTTTCCGAAAATATATGGTTTTCTGGGGTGAACTTACTGTTTTCTACTTTTGCCCCCCCAAAACAATGTAAATGTGTTGATTTTGCAGTACCTGAAATGTCAGACTATATGGGGGTCTTCCTTTTAGGCCCTATATGCCACATGCTTGGGTACACCTATACATATTGGGCATCAAACTGTTCAGAGGACCCTAGGCTTTCATATTTGGGGTGATTTGTCTTGATACCTAAAAGTATGTGGGTAATACGATGCTGCCAGAGTAGATATTTTGAGGTGATTTTTGGAAATGTCACCTAAATCACCAAATTTAGGAATGATTTGCGGCTTGGTACTTTGGAGTACAAAGACATGCATACCCAATTTAGATTCAGGGGAATGTGTACTTTCCGAAAATATATGGTTTTCTGGGGTGAACGTACTGTTTTCTACCTTTGCCGCCCCCCAAAACGATGTAAATGTGTTGATTTTGCAGTATCTGAAATTACAGAACAAACGGGGGGTCTTCCTTTTGGGGCCTCCTATGCCACGTGCTTGGGTACACCTATACATATTGGGCATCAAACTGTTCAGTGGACCCAGGATTTTATATTTGGGGTGTTTTACATTGATACCTAATGATGTGTGGGAGATATGTTGCTGTAGAGTGGAAGCTTTGAGGTCATTTTTCAAAAAATTCACCAATTTCTATAAAAACACTATAACTTTAGGAAACAATTGCAACTTGGTGGTTTGGAGTACAAAGATATTTCTACCCATTTTTGATTCACCAGAATCTGTTCTTTCTAGTAATGGGTAGTTTTCTTGGGTAAACCTACTGTTAGTGGAATGTTTGGCCTTGAAATCAAAAGTATGCCGTTTGGGGAGTGTTGCTTTGGAAATTTGGTTGTGTACTGCTTGTAGATTTTGAGCTATACAAGTGAGAAATCTCCATAAAACTATATATATTTGGTATTGTCGCGTTCAGGAGACATAGACCTTTCTAAATCAGCTGTGTTCTCGTACGTAAAATGAATGAAGTTTCTGATATATGTGATTGTTCTTCGTGCAACATGATTTTTTTCATTTTATTTGACACTTAGAATCCAATATTTTTTTAGAGAAGTAGAATTACACCAAAATTCTTGCATATTGTGAAAGTTCAGGTTGTCCTGAAAAAAACAATATATTGTTTTCCTGGGTTAACTAAAAGACCACCCCAGGAAAGGCCCTTAAAGTGAAAGAGTGCAAAATATCTAAAAACTGCTTGGCAGTAGATGTTCGCATCTAGGACAAAACGGCTGGCAGGGAAAGGGTTAAGATGATCCTACTCCCCAAATTCACTTACTTATTTCGCCAGGCCCCTCTCACACTCCCTAGTAGGTATTTCCATAGACTGAAATCTCTGCTCTCTACCCACTACTGGGCAGCTACTGCTCCCCGGACTTCCCTTGCTACCCTACAACATCCCACTGACAAGGGGGGGCTGGCGGCTCCTAATTTATTTTATTATTATTTGGCCACTAAACTGGTGACATCTGGATGGTGGGCTGCCCCTACACCCCAAAATGCTGCCACGACTATTGAAGCACAAACAGTGGGATCATATGAAGCTTTAAAAAACTTGCTATATCGAGGCACCAAACGGAAATCGGCCATATCCCCTCTAACAAAAGCTAACGTACAAATTTGGAGGCTGGCCCTCACTCATTTTCCTAGGACAGACCCTTATGCCTCTACATTTACCCCCCTTTGGTATAACCCACACCTCCCACATTTACTCACCATTCCGGACCCTGGAATTTGGGCCCGATACGGCATTAAATATGTAGACCATATTACGGAGAATGGTGTTTTATTGACTTTTGACTCACTGAAGGCCAAATATAGCTTACCGAACCAGATGTTTTTTCGTTACATTCAACTCAGGCATGCCTGGAAGGCCCAATTCGGAGATTCGGTCTTAGATTTTTCCCCTCGGAGGTTGGAGGAGATGATATTTACCCCTGCGCTCCCGAAACCGATTTCCCAATACTATTCTTTATTAAACACACCGGCTAGTCCGGTGTTACCTAAACTGTATGCCAAATGGACCCAGGATGTACCGGACCTCACCCCTGAAGTTTGGGATGATATATTAGACACTCATTGTGCACTGTTGATTAGTGCTAAAGATAAAATGATACAGTTTAGGTACTTGCATAGGTCCTACCTCACACCACACAGATTGCATCTCATTAATTCTGATATCCCAGACATCTGTCCTAAATGTGGTCATACCCCTGCGGATTACATCCACATGGTATGGAGTTGCCGGCACTTACAGGTATTTTGGGGGAAAGTGGTTGCGGAAATGAGTCTTGTAATGGCTCTCATAATCCCGCTTGATCCGTTGACTTTACTACTGAATCAGGTTGCGGAAACCGCCCCTAACCCGTCAGAATGGGCATTAATGTGTTTTCTCCTAATTCAGGCAAAGAGACTTATTGCTCTTCATTGGAAATCAAAACAACCCCCAAAAAGGAAACAATGGGTGGATATGGTAAATGCCTCCGTCCCTATGTATCAGCTTACGTACTTTAGCAGGGGTTGCCCTAAAAAGTTTGATAAAATTTGGTCCTTGTGGATCTCGGAGCATCTACCAGGCCTCTCACCTCCGACTAATTGATGAGAATGTAATTCATCCTCCGCCCTCCCCTGGTCAAGAATGACAGTTGAGCACATAGAGGGAACACTGTGTCTTTATTGTTTACAGTAGCTATGCACACAGCTTTTTGCAATAGTATATCGCGGGGACAGTCCTGCTGTTGGTTATATATGATTCATGTTTACTGTCTTGGTAACAGGACAGCGTCTTAATGATGCACGACACCTGAATTCTATGCTGACTGTTATATACAACTGTGTGACTTTGTATCTGTTTTATTTTTTTGTTTTTCTTTTTGTTTGTTTGTATGTGGGATTGTTAAAACTCAATAAAAACAAATTTGTAAAAAAAAAAGATATAATTAATCCTTATTGGAAGCAAAACCAGCCTATTGGGTTTATTTCATGTTTATATGATTTTCTAATAGACTTAAGGTATGCAAATTACTGAAAGACTTGTTATCTGGAAAACTCTAGGTCCACAGAATTCTGGATAACAGGTCCCATACCTGTACTAATAAAACTAATAATACAGTCGCTTGTACTTAATCCCAACTAAGATATAATTAATCCTTATTGGAGGCAAAACCAGTCTATTTAATGTTTCCATGATTTTCTAGTAGACTTAAGGATGAAGATCCAAGATCTGTTTTCCGGTAACCCCCAGGCATGTGCATTCCGGATAACAGGTCCCATACCTGTACATGTAATCATTATGAGAGATGTGGCTTTCTTTGCATACGACGTTTAACGGAATCTCGGACAAGTTTTCAGATAAATCGATGAAGTGTGGAATGTAAAGGAACCACGGGTTGAAGGCGTCTATAGAGAAGAGCTACGTGAGTGGGCCGGATAATCTCATCACCGCCGCTGATAGGCTGAATTTCCATAGGAGCTACAAAATCATGGGCCCCTCCCACTGAATGGCGGTTATCCATGGAGATGTACTGACAGGCCCAGACAACTGTAGAAAGGAAGCAGCCGCTGCGTTTCGCTTTTCTCAGTGTAGGATAATGTACTTAGTAGTGGTGTGTGGGCCGATTTACCCGCAGGTTGGGCGGGTTAGGGCCGACCTCGCACTCTTCTTCGCAGGTGGGTGCGGGTTGAGATCTTCTTCTGCTCTACCGCCCGTTACCGCCAAATGCCGGCTTCCGGGTTCTTCTGAGCCTGAACCACAAATTGGGGAAATCCCGACCTGCACATCACTAGTACTTAGGTACCTCATTGGCTGCACAAATCTGATTACTTTCCCTTTATCTGTCGGTTCATCCCGGATCTGATCCGAGCCCTCCGTTTGCTCACATTGAGGACAGATCACATACCGGGGCTCTAATATTTCTACATGGACAAGGAAAAGGGCAGACGGATAATAAAGTTCAATACAAAACCTTTATTGGAAGCAGAACATGTTTTTAACCAATGAACAGACACATCAACTACTTTCATAATATGTATTTTTTTTTTTGTAGAAATAATGAATTGGTTGAAAGTGAATAAAGAAATTGAGCTATAGCCGTGATTGCAATGGCTCACCTGGGACTCCAGGCTTCTATATACTGAAAACTGCACCAGCCCAGGGTACTATGGGAGGAGCAATACTAATAAAGGAGGGTCCAGGCACATTAGACAATCCACGGGGGGGACACAAAATATGAAGTAAAAAGTTATTTATTTCAATTTTAACTGAAAGTGAACATCTCCTATTGGCCCAACGCGTTTCATGCCATTAAGGCACCTAGTCATGGGCTAATAAACTAATAAAGGAGGGTCCAGGCACACTAGAAAATCCATGAGGGGCTACAAAATATAAAGTAAAAAGTTATATATTTCAATTTGAACTGAAAGTGAACATCTCCTATTGGCCCAACGCGTTTCGTGACCATAAGGCATCTAGTCATGGGCTAATAATGGGGGTCCAGGCACATTAGAAACACAAAATATGGAGTAAAAAGTTATTTATATCATTTCAAACTGAAAGTGAACATCTACTAATGGCCCAGTGTTTCGCGACTAAGCCTTATGGGCATGAAACGCGTCGGGCCATTAGTTCAGTCAGTTTCAATTTAAATAAATAACTTTCTACTTCATATTTTGTAAACCCCCTCCCATTAATTTTCTAATGTGCCTGGACCCCCATTATTAACCCATGTGCCTTATGGGAACAAAACGCGTTGGGCCATTAGATGTTCACTTTTAATTCGAATTGAAATAAATAGCTTTTTATTTCATATTTTGTGTCCCCCCATGGATTTTCTAGTGTGCCTGGACCCTCCTTTATTAGCCCATGACTAGGTGCCTTATGGGCATGAAACACATTGGGCCATTAGTAGATGTTCATTTTTAGTTGGAACTGAAATAAATAACTTTTTATTTCATATTTTGTGGCCCACCCCATGGATTTTCTAATGTGCCTGGTGTTATTAGTATTGCTGACGATTTTTCCGCTGGTGCACCTGGACCACCGTTTCAATTTGGTGAGTTTATCAACAATGGTTATTTGTGCCACTTTTTTGGATTGTGATTGTAAATACTAGGGATGCACCGAATCCACTATTTTGGATTTGGCTGAACCCTACTGAACTGAAACCTAATTTCAAGGAAGAAGAAGATGGCAGCGTAAAGCTCATACATTTCTGATACCATTTCAGCAAACTGGACCAATGGCCTGGGGTCTCCGCAGTTATAATCACTGGGTGCCTTGTCTCCTTTAATGGCGTGGATTTAATGGAGGCTCACTACTGCCCATGTGACAGTCAGCCATACTTCTGGCACTTTTATAAAACATTTTAATCCTTAAATGATGGAAAATCCACTGGTTTGGAGAAAACAGCCTGAAAGTAAAGTGGCCCATGTGGCATTGCACAAATCTAATATCTATAATAATAATAATGAAACAGAACAATTCACCATGTGTTTGTGTGAGTTACAACAAAACCATTATTGGCACTTTCTTACAACAGGTGCCCAACAGGGGGGTGCACATGTCTGTCCCCCGGTTTTACCATCGCCACGTTCTGATCTCTTCTGCCGCCCTTGAGTGACTTTCATTGGCAACAGCCAGTCTCTGTATTTGCTCTCCTAGATAGAAGAAAACATAATATTAATAATAAAAAATCCTAAATGCCATGTTATTCAGCCATGCCTGAAGAAAGGTATAAAATACCAGTGTGTATATGCTCCACCCACACTTGTTATAAGGGCATTAGCTTGTAAGCTCACTGGGAAAGGGACTGATGGGGATGTTATAGGGACCTTAGATTGTAAACTCACTGGGGCAGGGACTGAAGGGAATGTGATAGGGACCTTAGATTGTAAGCTCACTGGGGCAGGGACTGAAGGGAATGTGATAGGGACCTTAGATTGTAAACTTACTGGTGCAGGGACTGATGTGTATGTGATAGGGACCTTAGATTGTAAGCTCTCTGGGGCAGGGACTGATGGGAATGTGATAGGGAACTTAGATTGTAAGATCACTGGGGCAGGGACTGATGGGTATCTGATTGGGACCTTAGATTGTAAGCTCACTAGAACAGGAACTGATGGGAATGTGATAGGGACCTTAGATTGTAAACTCACTGGGGCAGGGACTAATGGGAATGTGATAGAGACCTTAGATTGTAAGCTCACTGGTACAGGGACTGATGAGAATATGATAGGGACATTGGATTGTAAAATCAATGGGGCAGGGACTGAAGGGAATGTGATAGGAACCAAAGATTGTAAGCTCACTGGGGCAGGAATTGATGGGAATGTGTTAGGGACCTTAGATTGTAAGCTCACTGGGACACGGACGGATGGGAATGTGATACGGACCGTAGATTGTAAGATCACTGGGGCAGGGACTGATTGGAATGTGATAGGGACCTTAGATTGTAAGATCACTGGGGCAGGGACTGATGGGAATGTGATAGGGACCTTAGAGTGTAAGATCACTGGGGCAGGGACTGATGGGAATGTGATAGGGACATTAGATTGTAAGTTCACTGAGGCAGGGACTGATTGGAATGTGATAGGAACCTTAGATTGTAAGATCACTGGGCAGGAACTGATGGGAATGTGATAGGGTCATTGGATTGTAAGCTCACTGTGGCAGGGACTGAAGGGAATGTGATAGGGACCTTAGATTGTAAGCTCCACTGAGAAAGGGACTGATGGAAATGATGTATAATATGTTCAGTGCGCAGCAGGAATGTTGGCATTCAGCATGGCCGCACCGTTAGACACATACCTTGCGAAGCAGGTCGAGATGCAATGTACCATGTGGAAAAGTCTTACATTTCCCTGGAGACAGATCGATATATGACGTTGGCAACCAACTCTCCTGCTTAGATGAACTGGAGCTGGAAACCAGAAGAAAGAATGTCAGGGTAACAGGGAAAGTCACAATCACTGGGGGCCTGGGGTGCAGCAAACAACTATTAATATTTGACAAATTTAAAGAGACGGGATGTGCAGGTAGGTAGGCAGTTTGTTGAGAATGAAGCAGAGGGTACCCAGGGCACATATCAGCACTCACCCCACAACTTCCCCTAACTGACCTTCAGACTGGGCCCCCTTAGCTCATAACAAGGTTACAGATATATAGAAACATTGGGGTAACAGTCACCCTGCTATAGTTCCAGGGGTACCCAGGGTACAAATAACCACTCACCCCAAATCTCCCCCTAACTGACCTTCAGACTGGGCCCCCTTAGCTCATAACAAGGTTACAGATATATAGAAACATTGGGGTAACAGTCACCCTGCTATAGTTCCAGGGGTACCCAGGGTACAAATAATCACTCACCCCAAATCTCCCCCTAACTGACCTTCAGACTGGGCCCCCTTAGCTCATAACAAGGTTACAGATATATAGAAACATTGGGGTAACAGTCACCCTGCTATAGTTCCAGGGGTACCCAGGGCAGATTACATTTGCAGGACAATAGCACAGTATATTGCTCTCAGGGTATAAGCAGAACTTTTTTCCTTGGCTCTTCTGTTAATCAGTGTTTGGAGCAGCTAGTTGGTTCCTGGTGGGTTCTGTAACTGAGAGCGCTGGTCAATCCTTACAATAATGAACTACAACTCCCAGCATCCTCTAGATTCAGGGATTGGTGTTCGACATGAATAAGAGAGACACAGTTTGCACGTCTCTCCATCTATTCGTGGCGTTGCACCCCAGAGATCTGTCTCATCTGTTTCTGTGATAATTACAATAAAGGATCTTCCCTGCAGGATTCATTATAAATATTCCCCTCCTGTGACTCTTCTATTTATATTCTCTGACTGATATTTTCCAGCTGCAGGTTCTAAATCACTTTCTCAAAAGAAAAGTAAAGTCAGGCATACACTGGCCAATATAAGCTGCCAAATTGGCCCTTCCAGATCATTGGCTATCTATGGACAGCTTTGAAAATCCTGTTGGGCAAGAACTGCTTCGGCCTTTTGACATGGTCCTCTCTGAAAAGGTCTGCAAAAGACCCCAATATTAAGTCATCCCTGGCCCAGGGGCCCACCACTGGTGGGAGTCTCTTCTACAATTGTGGCTCCAGAACATTCATCACGGATCCCGTAGACTAGGCAAGTGATGACCAAGGTAGCCCAACATAAATTAGGCCAATGGCACATGGATCCTTTTCTTCATCTGTGTCTCTACAACCCAACTGCCTCTGGGGACAGCAATGTGTTACTCTACCCCAATGTAATTTTTTTTCCAATCAGAAGCTGGTCTAGTGCTGTGCTCCATCTTACCTATATAAGCCCACATGAGTTCTTCAGACCGGTGCATGTAACTAGAAGAAAAGTTGATGGCACCTTGATAGGTATGAGAGATCCCCTGACAGGAGCACCAGGCTCAGGAGAAAAAGTTAGTGATAGAAAACACTATGTTCCCTTCAGTGTGTTACTCTTTCCTTGCTCTTATATTAGTGAGCTGGCAGTTGTCTTGTCCATTGCTGTGCTCTTGTGGATTCGCTGGCATTCAGTATGGAAGCTCTTGAATGAACTAAAACTGGCCATACACAGAAGATCAGTTTGCTTGCTGAGGTCACCTACATTTTTTGAAAAGGCTGATCTTGGCCCCTTAACGCAAAGATCCGACCTTAACGCAAAGATTCCCATCTCCCGACCTGCCACTAAACATTCCGATCAAATAAAGTAGTAAAAGAACAGATCAGCCGATGTTCTGCCCTGACAGCAATCGTACAAAAGTTATGTCTGACATAGCTGGTGAAAATCGTCCAATCTGCAATACATGCAGAGAAATTATCAGCAGTCAACAGAAATCTTTTCACCTGTCCGATAGACCAAACGACCTATCTACGCGGGACGAAAAATGTCGGGACTCTCCACACACGGTCTGAAAATCCACGAATCCTCGATTTGTACTATCGGATATTTGCATCTATGGCCAGCTTAAGTCAAGTATTGGATCAAAATGAACACCGGCAGGAGAAGGCAACATCTATAAGCCAAAGTTTTCTCCTACTGGTGGCATTTTCTAAGCTCCGTAGTTGACATCTGAGGATATCCTATCAGCTATGGCAAGGGAGGCCGTTGTTTTGGCTCCATAACCTACAGCCTGTGCATGGACAGTTTGAAGGTGACCATACAGTGATAGATTTGGAAAGGTAGCTTGGCCAATAAAAAGGTGTTGCATCTAAAGATAGACTACAAAGAGTGGTGGTACATGGAACATTTTCTAATTGGACCAGTGTTGTTAGTGGAGTACCGCAGGGCTCTGTACTAGGTCCCTTGCTTTTCAACTTGTTTATTAATGACCTGGAGGTGGCCATTGAAAGTACTGTTTCTATTTTTGCAGATGATAATAAATTGTGCAGAACTATAGGTTCCATGCAGGACGCTGCCACTACTGGGCAGCAAACTGGAAAATGAGGTTCAATGTTGATAAATGCAGGTTATGCACTTTGGCAAAAATAATATAAATGCAAGTTCTACACTAAATGGCAGTGTGTTGGGAGTTTCCTTAAATGAGAAGGATCTTGGGGTTTTTGTAGATAACAAGTTGTCTAATTCTGGGCAGTGTCATTCTGTGGCTACTAAAGCAAATAAAGTTCTGTCTTGTATAAAAAAGGGCATTAACTCAAGGGATGAAAACATAATTATGTCTCTTTATAGGTCCCTGGTGAGGCCTCATCTGGAGTATGGGGGGCAGTTTTGGACTCCAGTCCTTAAGAGGCATATAAATGAGCTGGAGAGAGTGCAGAGACTAAGTGCAACTAAACTGGTTAGATGGATGGAAGACTTAAATTATGAGGGGATGGGGTTGTTTTCTCTGGAAAAAAGGCGCTTGTGAGGGGACATGATTAGACTTTACAATTACATTAGAGGACATTATAGACAAATAGCAGGGGACCTTTTTACCCATAAAGAGAATCACCGTACCAGAGGCCACCCCTTCAGACTAGAAGAAAAGAACTTTAATTTGAAGCAACGTAGGGGGTTCTTCACAGTGAGGACACTGAGGTTGGGGAATGAACTGCCGGGTGATGTTGTGATGCTGATTCAGTTAATGACTATAAGAGGGACTTGGATGATTTTTTGGACAGACATAATATCAAAGGCTATTGTGATACTAAACTCTATAGTTAGTATAGATATGGGTATATATAATTTATGTGAGAGTATGGAGGGGTGTGTGTATGGATGCTGGGTTTCATTTGGAGGGGTAGAACTTGATGTCTTTTTCCAAGCCCGATTTAACTATGTAACTATGTAATCAGCAGTTTAAAGAAAAGTTCCTGCAAATCCACTGGGAGGCAGAAAGTCTTCCCAGGTATCGGATTTGTCTCATAGAGTTCATTTTAATGAAATAATTCAAAAGTTTCCTTTTTCTCTGTAATATTAAAACAATATATTGTACTTGATCCCAACTAAGATATAATGATTTCTTGTTGGAGGCAAAAGTATCATATTGGGTTTATTTAATTTTTAAATAACTTTTTAATGGACAAGGTATGGTGATCTAGGTTATGGAAAGAACCTTTATGCAGAAAACCCTAGGTCCAGAGAACTCTGGATAATAAATCCCATACCCTAGTGATCTGTGGGCCGAGAAAACCTTGACCAGCACGGGCCTTCCCCCCTCCATTTATAGACCAACGCCATCCCGCAATGACATCACAAAAGTGGCGGGGCAGAAAGCCGGAAGTCTAAGGTCATGGGCCGGGAGAGCAGGCAGAAGGGCTCAACCCGAAGCTGCCTCACAAGAGGAGCAGCCAGAACCGGTCTGATCTGCAGGTATCGGGCCTGCCCACACATCACTAACAAACCTGTATAAAAACGCTCAGTGGGTACTTTCTATGGGCTCTTGCAAGTTGAGGTGGAACTGTCCACTCAGAAGTGACATGGGGTGGAAGCAGACCGCATCAGCCATAAACGACACCCTTGTATTAGTGATGTGTGGGCTGGCCTAATACCCGCGGGTTTGGGATGAAATCGCACTCTTCTTCGCGAGTGGCGGACTGAGCTCTTTTCCTGCTCTCCCTGCCCACACCCTTCAAATGACAGCTTCCGACTTCTTTTATAGACGCTGCGACTGCTCGCAATGCCCCTTTTGTCACGTCATTGGCATGGCGGTGCGGGTCTATAAAAGGAACCCGGATGCGGCAGGCGTAGGCTAAAGGTGGCCATACACGGGCCGATAAAAGCTGCTGACAGACCGAGTCGGCAGCTTATTGGCCCGTGTATGGGGCCCCCCGACGGGCTTCCCCGATCGAGATCTGGCCGGATGGGACTAAAAATCCCGTCAGATCGTGGCCGCATCTGTTCGTTGATGCGGTCCCGCGATCCGACCGCCCGTTCGCGTTCACTAGGATCCGATCATTGGGCCCTAGGGCCCATGATCGGATCAGCCCGATATTGCCCACCTCAAGGTGGGCATATCGGAGGGAGATCCGCTCGTTTGGCGACATCGCCAAACGAGCGGATCTCTCCCTGTATGGCCACCTTAAGGGAGGACGGAATAGGATCGGGGAAATCCCGACCCGCACATCACTACTTTGTACTGTGGCTCTTTCTCCTGTCAAGAGAGTAAACACAGATGGCATTGGGCACCTGCTACCTCCTGCTGCTCAAATATTTTACCTTTGGCCAGACAGGCAAATGACTAACTGAAAGGAATATTTGCTAAGGCTTTTATGGCAGCTCCCCAATGTACAAAGTCTCACCCCCCCCACTATAGAACCTACCTGTTTATAACAGAACAAGCTTTCTGCTGCATATTCCCATTCATCATAAAGTACCCCAAACATGACATTTACCCCGCTGTTGATCACACACAAGAAAGTTCAAAGAACAGACGAAACAGAAACAATCTGAATGTTTTATTAGGTGTATAACCTGCACACAAAGAAGTCATTTTCTTCTTTCAATCTTTTCGAAAACAAACATTTGGAAAATCCATGGCAACTGGCGATGCTCAGCATAGTCAGTACATATATACAAAATAAGTTACAATTCTTCTGTTAATGGGAATCAATAGAAATTTACATTGAGAGGGAAGAAATCAGAAAAAAAAAAGACCACCCCTCCGTCTCCACATTTTTATAGAAAGGGAATATAAAAAAACATAAAACATTTTATTTATTTTTTACTTGTCCCACTTAACCATTAGCCATGAAGCCACAAATAGTGGGCAACATCAGTGGACATTTTTTTAGTAACATTTCGGGATTAGAGAAAACATTTTTTTAACCCCTACTCCAGTTTAAATTAGTATTATTTCTTTAAAAACAAAACAAACACAAGACAAACAAAAAAAAAAAAGCCAGTTGACCATACAAAAGAATCTGCCCGGTTTTATACAGCAATGATATGGTTAAGATATGCGGTGGAAGTACGGTTTTTCAATGTATTTTGCACAATTTTAAAAAAACTGATAATGAATTTATAGAGAAAGGGGTTATAAAGCATGGTTATAAATGTTCCTTTGTCACCAAGGAGAATGCAGACGAAAATAAAAAGCGCCCACCCTACGCTTGTAAGTCATTGCCTGCGCTACATTTCGCTTACACTGAAATAACTCCGCCAAGAGTTGACAAAAACAAATCCAGATCTTGAACACAGATAGACCTAAACAAAACAATACACTTTGTGATGGTGGACGGGCCCCTTCAATTTCCTTCTTCTATCGGCAATGCCATAAATTCAGCATATATATATATATATATATATATATATATATATATATATATATATATATATGTAACCTACGTTTTTAGTGCAAATTACTACCATTACTTAATCCCTCTCGTAAGGATCAGATCCTGAACTGAAACTCCAAAATGGTGCAAAATAATACAAGCCAAGAATAGTCTTTTATTTTACTACTAATTTCTTGGACTGTTCTAAATGCTACAACTGTTCCGTTGAATTATCTATAATACAGAAGAGCCGCGAATGACCTATAAAATATACCTTTATAAACAGTGCTTAGAAGTAGTAGTAGGTCCCGATTCGTAAAAATAAATCTGATGCCTATGCCAGGAAAAAATTAACTACAGGAAAAGTAATCAGTAAAAAAATTAAGAGAGAACAGAAATGTCCAAAGTCGTGTGAATTCCTCCGTAAACAGTTGGACCTTTAACTTTTGTAAAACAACCAACCTTTTCCCACCGGAAAAGAAGTTGTAGCTCCTATGTGGTCATAGACGTACAGATTTACCTTCATATCAGACGAACGATCGTTCGGTGCCATCTCCCGACCTGCCATTAACCATTCATATCAAATAAAGTAGTAAAAAAATAGATCAGACGATGTGCTGCCGTGACAGCAACCGTACCAAAGTTATGTCCGACAAATGCTGGACGGATATTGTCAGATCGGCAGAGATATTATCTGTAGCCGACAGAAATTTTCTAACCTGTACGATCAAGCGAACAACCATCTCACAAAAAATTACGGGACACTCCACACACGGTCCAAAAACAGAGTTTTGTGCGATCAAATCTTTGCGTGGCACTTAAAGCAACTCTAGTTATCAAGTATCTACCTCCGTATGTACAAAGCTGCTCTTTGGAAGCCGAGACCTCGCTAAATACGTTTCCAAAAATAACAGCGTCCTTAAAAAGACCAAACATTTTTAAAAAAATGAAATGTTAAAACCAGTGCATACCAACGCTTTCAGTTGCCAAGGTATTTGGCTTCGGAAAGCGAAGGGGGAAAAACAAAATTTTATACAAATGAGTTAAAGCTAAAGTTTTTACGTTGCCAAGGAAAGAGAGCAAAAATATCATTTCATTTATTTACTCGAGATTGTAATTCACAACACTGAGGTGTCCCGTCCGTAAGCGTCTGGAATGTACACGTCCATGTGGAAATACCAGGAACAAAAAAAATGCAATGGGCTGCCGTGGTTCGTGATGATATATAAACATGCCTGGTACAATCTTTGGGGGGTAAAGAATTGCAATACCTCGTGCTCCTGCAGTGGGGTCGGAATTTGAAATGATCTTAGAAGAGATACACGTAATAAAAGCTCGAAATTCTGCTGTTCTGACTTTTAAAGTGCAAATTTTTTTTTACATTTCTATTTTTTTTTTAGAATGCCGGCTATTATGAGGACAATATCCCTTTTAAGATCATTGGAAATCTGCAAGCAGTTCATTCCAGCTGCACAAGCCTAACAAAAGGAAGCCTTGGGAATATTAAGCATGCAGAATGGAATCATGCAACTTAATTAAAACAACAGGCAGTCTCTTATGTTGTGGTTTACACTGAACCTGGCTGCCCATCCAATTCATAAGGGACACCTGGGGAACTGACTGATGATCAACCAAAGTGGGGAAATCCATACGTTCAATCCATCTGCTTTTGATTCCTTCAAAATTATACAAAGCTGCTCTGAGCAGTAGAACATGTTTATTTCCTACGGAAATCATAAAGGATCGAGAGCTGAAACTAAATGTAGCAGCATGAAATCTAAAACACTTGGTAATGATTCACCAAGTAGCAAGGGATGATAATTAGGGATGCACTGAATGCATTATTCGGTATTCGGATAAATCCCCGAATCCTTTGTGAAAGATGCAGCCGAATACCGAACCAAATTTGAATTTGTATAAGAAAATTAAAGGCTGGGAAGGAAAAAGTGGAAAATTTTTTTTTTTTTACTTCTTTGTTTTGTGACGAAAAGTCACATGATTTTCCTTCCCGCCCCTAATTTACATATGCCAATTAAGATTCGTATTCAGTTCGCCAGGCACAAGGATTCGGCCAAATCAGATTCATGCAGGAAAAGGCCGAATTGTGGATTCAGTGTATTCCTAATGATAATTCAGCAACGTGTTTTTTTTTTTGCGAGAATTTTTTATGAAAAAAGAGACTTTGTGATTTCCAGGGTTTTCTAAAAATGCTGGAAAACACTCTCAACACAAGGCATGGTGAGCAACAAATTCCTGGCTTTGGCAACAATGCCAGGCTTCAGGTGTACTAAGCACTAAAAATATAAAAAGAGACTGTGAGAATCAATAATCGAAAAGTTAGAGAGAGAGAAAAAAGGCTATTGTGCACGAAGAGCAAAAATAAAATGATGTACAATTCTAAAAATATTATCTGTTTTTTTTCTAAACATGGAGATAAAAATGACAGAAACCCTAAAGAGGAAAAATAGGGGGCGGGAATTTTTAGAAACAGTTATATGCTCATTATATGCGCTAACATGATTAGTAATGCCATGTCATGTGTTGTCTTATCCTTCAGGTATTTAAGGTTATCCTATACAACTACAAAACTGATATGTGGCAAAAACAACAGGAAAAAAAATGTACTTACACATTTTTGCTTTCTTGTGAATTTTTGATTTCCTTCACTTTTTTAACAGAGTCTGCCACTAAGTCGTGACTGGCTGCCTTGTTAAGGTTTGTTCTGCCTTCCCTTTCTACACCCTCTCTGGCTGCCTTAAACTCTCTGCTTCTGGTAACAAAGAGAGGCGGGTTTGTTGCATGGCCGGGCACTGACACTCTACTTTCTGCACTTTTCGGTTGGTTAACCGACAGCTCGCCTACGCACGGAGGTTTCTGCGTGTTCACCTGGCAGTACTGAATGCTCATTAAATTAATCCCTGTTTTGTACGCTGTGGTGTTAATGGGGAGACACAAGGAAGGAGAGTTCTCTTTACACACTTTTGTGGTGAGCAAGTACAAGCCGGAGCGGACAAGGGGAGATTTGGGAATGATGCTAATGGCTGGCAACTCTTTAGATCTTTCCAAGGCAGGTCCTTTCCTGTCCAGCGGCGGGCAATTCGCCAGCCGGGAATTATGCACCATGCTTTTGCAAATCTCGGTGGCTAACTTGGATGGACCAGTATTTCCTACATTTAACAGAAGTTGTTTTTCGGTGCCAGACACATATTTAAGTCCAGCCACAAAGTTTCCTGCAACGGGAAAGTTCTGGGGGCTGTTGAGATTTGCCTGCGTAATCACCCGTCCGGGAGCAGTTGGAAGGCACTGCTCGATGGGTTTAATGATACTGTTCTGCTCTACTAAACATTCTTTCTTTATTATGAAACAATTTGGTGTACTCTGGGGGCTCATTCCTGTTCTGACCTCAACAGGGCGGGTATTCGACAGTCTTACAGGCAGTAGGCTTTGTTTACCACTGTGCAGTGCTAATGGCTGCACCACACTTGCCTGTGCAGTGGCTGCAGTAGAAATGTTTGCACATGGTTCAGGTTGAAGCGCAGTTTCAGGTACAGGATTTAACAAAACTGCCTGTTCCTGCTTTAAAGTTTGGGTATTTTTCTCTATGTTAGAATCAGAAACTGCCTCGTTTTGTGCTGCTGTAAGCGCAGATGACACTTTCGCTCTTTCGGCCAGGAACTTCCTTATCTCCTGTTCTATGCCGTCATCGCTATCCACAGAGCTGCTCTCATGTGCATCGTCTAAGGCACGTGTTTTACTGTTGGGCTCATTGGAGGCACAAGCTGGCATAGGTTGACCATCTTTATTACCCTGGGGAGAAGAAGAACACGATGGAATGTTTCTCTCGACTGCCTTTTCCTCTCTCCTTTTCTTTGACTTCTCGAGAGAACTTTCCTTTGCAGTACTGGAATTTAAAAGGCAACTTTTGATGAACGGTGGATCTTTTGGGGGTTGTTTGGAGTCCTCGGATATCTCGACTGGCTTGCTAATGGTTTCATCGAATCGGACTCTCTTCTTACACTGAGATTTACCATCTTTGGGACGCTTTTTGTATTTCCTTTTTGATTTGAGCAGATCTTTTATGGCGGTGTCTAGATCTTCGTCGCTGTCCAAGGAACTGCTTTTATCTCCGCTAGAGTAGCTTCTGGTCAGTCCATGGGATCTCCCTCGGCTCCTGTTTAACGCTGTTGAGACCTCAGGAACCACAATACTTTCTCCAGCCCCCATGTGAATTTCCGAAGGTGCTGATAATTTAGCAGCAAACTTACCACTGCTTTGTAATCGTTCATCTGGTTGTGGGTACTGGTTTAGCTCAACATTAGAACCCAATTTATCCAAAGGAAGAGTTTTTCTCATTAAATCTGATTGCATGGCCTTGGCTTTTCTCTTGTGTGTTAGAGAAAGCTTCGATATTGAAGACTGACTTCCCAGTTCAGGACTAGTTTCTATCGTTGTCTCCAGTTTAACAGGTGAAATGCCAGCACCCTCCACCTGTGCCTTGCGAGCCAAAAATGTCCTAATTTCTTGCTCTATGCTGTCATCGCTGTCAACCAAACTGTCACTATCACACTGCGGTTCAGGAGGAGGTGGGGGAGGCTCTGTAGGAATCACGTAAGTTCTTTGAGGTTGTGAAGGCAGGATTGTTTTAGAAATGTCAAGTATTGCTTCTGCACACATGAGTTCCGCAGCCGTCTCCGCTCTGCAAGTAGTTGGAGCTCCAATTTCACGTTTCGAAAAGCTAGCCTCTTCAGAAAGGACTGGTCTCTTGCTTAACAGAGGCTGGCAATTCGATATATCCTGGGAAGCAGCAAGTTTGTTATTCAGACTTTTTCTTTTCCTGCTTTCAAAGTGTGTCAGCGAATTAGCAGAGGTGGGACTTTTTACTTTCTCTGGTGTGACGGTGGGCGTTATCCCTTGCCTTCTCTTCTCCAGCTGGTAAAGCTGAATGGCCTCTTCGATTCCATCATCGCTGCTCGAGTCTGAAGGCTCTTCCTTTACAATTGGAGTGGATTTTGGAGACGGAGAGCTTGTCTTGGTGTTCTGCTTTAGAACACAGGCCTTTGGTTGTATTTTGGTAGTCTCTGGGCTAGGTCTAAGCAATTTAGAATCTGAAGCATGTTTCCGCAATAGTTCAGACCCTGCTTGCTTCGAGTTCTGCTTTTCTGAAGTCTTGCTGGTTTTTAACTTTGGTTTCGACTGAGTTTCGATGCAAGGGACTTTTGGTGGGGAGCTGATTTTGCTCTTACTTTTTTGCTGCTTTTTGTCATTGAGGAACTGCTCAATTTCAGCCTTGATGCTCTGCTCGAAGGAGTCATCACTGCTCACGCTAACGGGGGAAGAGCTCCTTTGCTGTTCTTTCAGTCTAAAGCTATTGCAAATGTCACTAGTAGTAACCATGCTGACGGGACAGGTATTGGCTGCAGCAAAGTTCTGAGCGTCATTCAGCAAAACTCCATGCTCAACAGAAGTGGAGCTCGTTGTGTTGAGACCTTCGTTCGATGCTTCACCGGTATCTTTCTTTTTAAGGTACTCCTGAATTGCTTCTTCTATATCTCGATCTACAGAGTCGTCGCTATCCGATTCCAACATCAGTGGGCCAAACTCTGAATGATCATCTTTATTATCTCTGAACTCAGCAGGGACTACCAGCGTAGCGCTCTCTCTTGTGTGGCCCTTAAGCACAGCAGCATTCGTTTTCAGTCCTCTTTCAATATTAAAATCCCCCTTCCTAGTCTTCTGCATAATACCCTCATGTTCCACGGTCACTTCAAGAGAAGACTCATCGCTTTGTAGAGTGCTGATAATGCCCTGGACTTGCGTGGATATAGTGGCCCTGGAAATATCTTCTTCAGACTCGGAGAAGCTGACGGGTATTCTACAAGCTGTGGTCTGCCCAAACGGTGCCCATTTTGTTTGGAAAGAAGCCAGAGGAGGGGCATTCACAAGAAACATTCTAGCAGAAGCAGCCACGGTCTGAGTGAGTCGTTCCGGGTGTGCTCACATCCTAAAAAGAAAAAGATAAATATATCAAATAAGTTTTACCCATAAAGTACAACAATGATGAAGACATTCAACTGTATGCAAACACCCTCTGCCATTCGCATTTTGAGAATCTGACCAATTGCAGGGGTGCCAAACTCTTGTCCCTGAAGCTACAAAAAACCAGCAGTGGCCAGAATCTGAAACATTCCTTGGGGCACAATCTCAGGAAATCCAGCCTGGATTTCCTAATTTGGACTTTTTTTTGACCCGAATAGCCCTTCAAAAAAACGGGCTGTCCGGGTCAAAACCCTAGGCACAATGCAGTCCAAAACAGATGGGGATTTTCAAGTTCAACAGCTCTGACATTAAAGGAGAAGGAAAGGTAGAATCACAAAGGGGGTGGCTAGTTGTTAGGTAGCCACCCAGTGACAGGCTTGGGTAATTTTACTGCAAGCACTATTACAACTGGGTGCATGTGTAGTACCAATCGGCAAACTGTAATATGAATGTGTCTGCCCAGGGGAAAATGCAATTATATGACCCGTGCTTACAAGAAAAATACCCGGGCCCCCGTGGTCTCCACCCGAGGTTTATTTGCTCATGGGAATTTTAATGTAAACTCATAAAAGCCTGTGGTGGGAGTCACATAATGCAAGTAATGAGCCAACTACAGCTTGCTGGGTTGACACAGAGCTGGTGTACAGGACAGACTACACATAAGTTCCACAATAGTTAACATAGAACCCCCCAAAAATATACAGACTCTTTATAGCAGGTGTAACTCCAAAGAACACACGTTGCAGCAAGGCCGAAATGTTGGCTAGTTTGTTGGCACAATTAATCACTGTCACACGATTTCGAGTGCTGCAGTTTGTGTTGTTTGGTGTTATATGTGGGTGACTGGCAGGGGGACCAGCAACTTGCACCCGAAGCTACAACAAGCGGATTGGGATAGTTGAGCATCACCCGCATTGACTTGTTTTATAGCAGGTGCAGGTTACCCCACTAACATTACACCCCCCCCCCGAGAGACAAGAACCAGTACAAATACCCAACTCTGAACCAGTATATGATTCTCGTCTTATTCATTCACTGATTAAAGCAGCCCATGCCAGTGTCTCCTGTTAGTAGAATACAGATCCCAGAATCCCCTGCCAAACAGGCAACTGGGACGTGTAGTCCAACAGTACCAGGACAGCAGCAGACCGGGCAACTTGATGCCCCAATATCAAGTCCAGTTCCTAATCGTTTCTAGCTCGGCCTGGTACAGGTCAAGGACAGTTGATATTATAGGGCAACATGTAGGGGTACAGGGAGTTGTAGCTGGTACCAGGGGAAGGTACAGGACACTAGTCTATAAAGTTGGGTGCCCATATGATGCTAAACTACAAATCCATGCATCCTCTTATCACCCGATCAAGGGTCACTGACTGCTGAGAGTTGTAGTCATACTGTATGTGGGGAGCCAAGGGTACAGGGAGTTGTAGTCATGCTGTATGTGGGGAGCCAAGGGTACAAGGAGTTGTAATCATGCTGTATGTGGGGAGGTAAGGGCACAGGGAGTTGTAGTCATGCTGTATGTGGGGAGCCAAGGGTACAGGGAGTTGTAGTCATGCTGTATGTGGGGAGCCAAGGGTACAGGGAGTTGTAGTCATGCTGTATGTGGGAGTTAAGGGTACAGGGAGTTGTAATCATACTGTATGTGGGGAGCCAAGGGTACAGGGAGTTGTAGTCATGCTGTATGTGGGGAGCCAAGGGTACAGGGAGTTGTAATCATACTGTATGTGGGGAGGTAAGGGCACAGGGAGTTGTAGTCATGCTGTATGTGGGGAGGCAAGGGTACAGGGAGTTGGTAGCAGAGGGAGACAGAGTTGTTACCAGTCCAGTTCTCCCCCCAGAGGCCTAGTCGATGGGCTGAAGCCGCAGTAGCAGTAGGAGGGAGGGAGACAGGGGCCGCTGGGAGCTCCTCCCTGACACAGAGGCCTCGGTCCTTGCCCTACTCGAGCCTCACACTTACCCGGTGCGCAGGGACAGCCCTCGGGCAGGGCCCGGCTCCATCTCATGCTCGGAGTCCGCGTCACTCTGAGGTTAAACGGTGACCGTCGGGGAAGCACTGAGCAAACACTCGCGCACTCAACCCGCTCCTACTCCTGCCGCCTGCACTCAGACACCGGGCACCAGCGCGTAATCCCGCGCTCTCCCTCCAGTGCAGAGACGCGCACGCACCTCCTTAGCAACGTTCGCACGTACGGGCACGAAACCCTGAGGTGCCCGCGCAACTCGGCGCCTCGGCGTCACCATAGCAACCTGTGTCCTGCCACACGCTTCCTGTCTATTGCTCCCAGAATCCCACGCGCTTGTCCTGCCGATAGGAGAACTCTGGGGGTTGTAGTTCTGCCTTTCCTTCATGGCTTCATGTTGTTGTAAATTGAAAGTGACGCCCTTACTTCGTGCTACATGTTATTCTCAGTGCATCTTTGCGTTTTAAGAAAATAAAGCATTAAGTACTACATCCCCAGACACACGATGTCTTCAGCCACATGTGAACTACAACTCTCAGAATTGACTTGTTACTAGTACAGACAACTCCCAGCACTCCCAGCGACACTCTGTACCTTCTCTATTGCTCATGGGAGGTTTAGCTACTGGCTCACAACAATTCCCAGCACCCTGAGGCCATTTTACTTCTCCTCTGCCAATTGTGACAGTGAGATCATGTTAATGGATAGCTAAGCATCTTTTGGGGTACTTGAGCATCTTATGGGATACCTGAGCATCTTATGGAGCACCTGAGCATGTTAATGGATAGCTAAGCATCTTTTGGGGTACTTGAGCATCTTACGGGTTATCTGAGCATTTTACGGGGTGCCTGAGCATGTTACGGGATAGCTAAGCATCTTTTAGGGTACCTGAGCGTCTAACAGGATACCTGAGCATCTTATGGAGTACCTGAGCATGCTAATGGATATCTAAGCAACTTTTAGGGTACTTGAGCATCTTATGGGATACCTGAGCATCTTATGGAGCACCTGAGCATGTTAATGGATAGCTAAGCATCTTTTGGGGTACTTGAGCATCTTACGGGTTATCTGAGCATTTTACGGGGTGCCTGAGCATGTTACGGGATAGCTAAGCATCTTTTAGGGTACCTGAGCGTCTAACAGGATACCTGAGCATCTTATGGAGTACCTGAGCATGCTAATGGATATCTAAGCAACTTTTAGGGTACTTGAGCATCTTGTGGGATACCTGAGCATCTTACGGGATGCCTGAGCATGTTACGGGATAGCTCAGCATTTTATAGGGTGCCTGAACATATTACGGGATATCTAAGCATATTACAGGGTACTTCAGCATATTAAGGGATAAATGAGCATCTTATAGGACGCCTAATCTTACAGGGTGCCTGATCATCTTACAGGGTACCTGAGCATCTTACAGGGTACTTGTGCATCTTACCAGGTACCTGAGCATATGAAGGGATGCATGAGCATTGTACAGGGTACCCGAGCATCTTATAAGATACCTAAACATCTTACAGGGTACCTGAGCATCTTACAAGATACTTGAGCATCTTACTGGGCACCTAAGCATCTGCAGGCCTGGATTTGTGGCAAGGCCACAAAGGCCCGGGCCTAGGACAGCACAAATTAAGGGGCAGCATACCACCCAGCCACACGTGAAGTTTGCACGAGGGACTAGGCATGCGGGAGACTTTACACGTTTGCTCTAGGTATAGGAATAAAGGATGCTGGCGGGGTGACAATGGAGGACGACAGCATCCAGGTGTCCTCAGTAGAAATCCGGCCCTGAGCATCTAACACATAGGGTTACCACCCAGTCGCATTTTACTGGTCTAACCAGTAAATCACCTGCTAAGGCTGGGGTTGATATTACAAATAAGGTTGCCCATTGGGCTGAACAGTCTAAAAAACCCTCCTAGGTTGCACTGGTCTAAAACCCAGACATATTTCTATGCTGGGACACCCAATCACTGTTGGGGAACTGCTGATTACACAAAAATGTCATCGCCGAGTAGGGTTGCCACCTGACCGGTATTTTACTGGCCTGAACGGTAAAAATGATGGTTGATCCTAATGTTATTAATAGTTAATGTTATTTCCGGAAAAGGTGGCAACCCTATCGCCCAGTTCCCATCAACATCGCCCAACATCACCCAACCCTATGACATCATTGCCCCATGCCCTTTTACATCAGCGCCTGGTTCTGAAGCAGCAGAAATGTGGCAACCCAAATTACAAATGCCTCCCTGCTCAATTTCATCTCCCAGTTGTGTTTAAATAGCTCCAAAGCCAACACAGCTGCCCACTGGATCCACCCACTCTCCTTGCTGCAATGTCATTATCAAGGTCCATTAAGAATTCCCAGTAAAGGTGGTGGCCCTAGTAGCTAGGCCTACGTGCCCTATATCTACATGTAATTATTGTGAGAAAGGGCCCTGGGGGTGTCTATTGCATCCTACAATGTCTGTTTGCACTAAAGTATGGATACAGATGAGGTTTGATACACTGGTATTTATTGAGAGTAGGTGCATTTCGGGGGTCCTGATGGCAAAAACATCTGCCCTCCCAGGGCCTCCAGTTTTACTGTTAAAAGTTCAACAAGTGCTGATGGGAATTGTAGTTTATTATTAGATAGAGTGACATGGAGAGAGAGCATGCCAATCATCTTGAGGCAGATTAAAATGACTGCGTCCTAGTAGCTTAAATTAATTACTCAGAGAGCTCCTCTGAGCACTTTTGCAATTTACATACATTTTCTGTTGTTGGTGCTTCCTGAGTTATTAGCAATTTTAGGCGGATAATCTAAAAACGTCTCTTTCAAGGTCAGCAACCCTAACTGTCTATGCACTTATATGATGAGTTAAATCTAGGGCTGCTAACTCTCAGACTTTCAGACAGAGCTGTTGATCTATAAGCTTGGTGCGATCTAAAACTGCTAATATATCAAAAATAGAAATGATCATTGCAAAATTGCAAAAGTGCTCAAACAATCAAGTTTACATCAATCCATTTTTTGGGGTTTAGATCCACTTTAGCCTGCTAAAAGGGTTACATATTTATATTCCGATTATTAGGTGAGTCCTTCTTCAGGCCAACAGGAGGAGCTGTTTACTCACATACCAGGAATAGGAGCTGACTGCCTGTTACCGCCTAGGAACGAAAAGGATTCGGTAATTATTGAAACAAATTTGAGTTATCACAGCAGAAAAGCAATTAAAATGATGAGGACTTTTTGCCCTCTGTCGCTTTACACGTTCTGCTCTTTAGAGTCTCATTTTTCTTATAATTATTTTATGTTTCAAGCAGGAAAAATCCATTTCCATCAGTAAATTAATAACTAAACAGAGACTTCAACAATACTCACAACAACGAGGGCTCGGCAAGCATACTAACAGCATGTTCTCACTTCCTTCTATAGATCTGAATCTGCGCTTACAGAGGTTATACATCATTCCCATCAGTCCCTGCCCCAGTGGAGCTTACAATCAAAGGTCCCAACTACATTCCTATCCATCCCTCACAGGGACTTATAGGAATCTAAGGTCCCTATTGTTATGTTTTAGTAGCCAAGGATGAGTAGAGTATAGGTTGGTGCAAACACCACACCTATCACATTCCTACAAGTCCCTGCCCCAGTGGAGCTTACAGTCTAAGGTCCCTATCACATTCCCATCTGCCCCTGACCCAGTGGAGTTTACAATCTAAGGTCCCTATTAAAGTCCAATCAGTCCCTGATCCAGTGAAGCTTACAATTTAAAGTCCCTATTACAGTCCTGTCAGTCCCTGTCTGATAGGAGCTTACAATCTAAGATCCTTATCACATTCCTATAAGTCCCTGTCCCAGTGGAGCTTACAATCTAAGGTCCCTATCACATTCCTATCAGCCCCTGTCCCAGTGGAGCTGACATTCTAAGGTCCCTATCATAGCCATGTACAATACAGTAAGATTTCTCAGGAGTCAATTAACCTGCCTGTATTTTTTCTCTGGTGGAAACGGAGTACTTGGAGGAGAAATCAGGCAGAATGGGGAGTAATTAATAAATACTTCCAAGTTATTCATATATGAGTCTCTTTCCTTATAAAACTTAGATTGGGTTTGATAAGGTAAAACGAAATGTGACATCATCATAGGCCTGAAGTGACATCATTCTAAAAGTGGAAGTAACACCATATAAAAGTAGTGTCTAGACAAGAAGTGGAAGATGTAGTAGAAGAAGTGGAAGATGTAATCCATGCCCATTCTTGGCTTGACTCCTGACTACCAACACCTTGTTTTAAAGGGAAATAACAGAGTAAAATGAAACGTAGCGTTACTTTGCAATGCATAGACAGAGCTAAAGACCAATGGTGCAAATTGTCAGCCCCCCTCCCCAACTAAGCTTCTTATACCTCGTGGGTGCCCCAGTAGTCTCACGATCTGCTTTCTCTAGTTACACTAACTACTTGGAACTTTGCAATGCTCCTGGTGTAAAATGATTCTTCCTTTGTGTGCATTCAAATAGCATCCCCATTAGCTATTATAGATCATTTGACAAAATGTTGACCACCCTGTAACTGACAGTGTAGTCTCTTGGCATGCCTGAAGGGCACAGCTCAGGAGGAGGCCGGAACCTCTGCCAGAACATCAGCAATACTTGTCAGCCCCCCACCCCTCCCCGGGGCAAGGCAAGGGTAAATGCCACTTATATCAGAAGTGTTAACTCTGCAAGGGAAGGAGTTTTATCAGGAGCATTCACTTGTTGTTAGGCATCAGCATAAAATCTAGTGGTAATTATAGATTTATACAGACAGAAATTTAAAGTTTCAACCATTTATCAATATTGGGTAAAAGGGAAGTTGTTATGCAGATGTTGCACAGGATTGCAGGGCTCATTTATGGACACAAGTACAACTGCAACACTATGCATGCATTATTATTGTCGAGTATTTTTAGAATGCCAACATATTGCGCAGCGCTAATTTTTTTGGCACTATTCCCAAGGGTACTTGCATCTATTCATGCTTCTTAGCAAAAAAAATATTTGCTTCCAAATTCAATTTGTATCATGCACAATGCATGAATTGAGCCATCCCTTCTTGGGAACCACCCTCCATCTGCAGTGGAGTCGCTGTGATGTTGTTTCTGCCAGAGACCCAGTAGGACACTGACCAATAAGCGGTTTCAATACAAGTATGGAACTGTTTTTCAGAATGCTTGGGACCTGGGTATTTCCAGATAAGAGGTATTGCAGTAGTTTGGGTTTCCATGCTTTAAAAACTACTACTACTAAAAAAATTATTTAAACATTAAATTAGCCCAAAAGGATTGTTGTGCCTCCAATAAGGATTAATTACTGTATATCTTAGTTGGGATCAAGTACAAGGTACTGTTTAATTATTACAAAGAAAAAGGTAATTATTTTTTAAAATGTTGAATTATTTTATTAAAACAGAGTATATGGGAGACGGCCTTCCCGTAAATTAGAGAACAATTCACATTTCCAGTCATTTTCATTGAAAATATGCTCATTATTATGTATCATCTGATTTTCCTATTATCATTACTGAGTAACCCAAACAAGGTAAGTGTGATATAAGAATTCTAATCCGCCCACACCAGAGCCCAAGATTATCAAACCAGTGTGCCAAGCCTGTGAGTGCCATCCCAGAGATACATTCATTTATTTGCTGACATTTGGCAAGGAAAGCAGAGAAAGAGAGAGAGAAAGCGGAGCGTCTGTACTTTGGGGAGACGTCCCTTTCATTCCAGAAGTGTCACAAATTCTCATTATCCGGGACACAGTGTTATTCTGCTCGGTGGCTCCATGTATCCAGAGTGCTGGCCTTTCCTTTGAAGTTCATTCTTCTCGTGATCAATAGTGCGGCCATTTGCCTCGAAGAGTCGCCGTGGCTGTTAGAAACACAGAGAGCGCATTTATTGGTTGCAGAGGGAGATCTGACCCTGTCGTTGCATTGATGAGACAAGCTTGGATAGACCGAGCAGGATTTGTCAACGTAATTGCAACTGAAAGCAGCGATTGTTTATATCCCTGTCTATTCTCTGGTTCTGACTCTTGAAACAATGTCGCTTCTCCTCCGTATCTGCCCTGCTTATGAAATTTTTCCCTCGCTGATTTGAAACAAGGGTTTTACTTTATATATATATATATATATATATATATATATATATATATATATATATATATATATATATATATATATATACAAACCAGTTATTACTATAAACAGAGACGTCAGGAGATGGGACAGCAGTTTCTAATTGCCTTGCTGCCACTAATGAGAGCGGAGAAGTTAGCAGAGTTAACTTTTACTATGTTATAGAATGGCTATTTCTAGGGTTGCCACTTTTTCTTGAAAAAAATACCGGCCTTCCTATATATTTATCTTTTTTTCCCTATTAATAACATTGGGATCAGCCATCATTTTTACCGGCCAGATGGCAACCCTAGCTTTTCCAGTGGCCTTTATTTTTTTATAGTTTTTGAATTATTTGCCTCCTTCTTCTGACTCTTTCCAGCTTTTTAATTTGGGTCGTTGACCCCATCTAAAAAACAAATGCTCTGTAAGGCTACACATTTAATGTTATTGCTACTTTTTATTGCTCATTTTTCTAATCAGTCCCTCTTCTATTCATAATTGTCTCTTATTCAAATCAGTGCATGGTTGCTAGGGTAATCTGGACCCTAGCAACCAGATTGCATTTACTGCAAACTGGATAAAAAGCTAAATAACTAAAGGGATCAGATGAGCTAAATAAAGTCTGGGCTCCTGTGTGGGCAAAGGGTTACAGGACGGTGGAGGACAGTGTGTGGGTGTGATAAAGAATTCTAACCACAACATTCTGTATAAAGGGCAATACAGGCCTCAGTCAGAGACCATTGTTTGCACAAAGGTGAAAGGGACGCTGGGTAAAATGCAATGACGTCATCAGTGAGCGACGAGAATAGCCTGCAAGCACCAGAGGGCGCTATGGAGAACTGCAACCTTAGCGCGGGTCACGTGGTCCTGAAACCCCTCCCCCCGCGCGGGTAAATGAGAGGTAGGAGGGGCAAGACGAGCTGAGATTGGGCGGGAACTCAGCTGTGAGAAATAGCGTAGCACAGTTTCAGCAGCAATTCAGTGTGTGACAGGGATGTTTATGCTGTTGTGCCGTTGTTATATAGTGTGTAGCTGTGTGTTAAAGAAGCAGTTACGTTACAAGACATCACTGGGAGCTAAATCACTTTCTGGCCTCCATCAAATTTCTGAATAAGACATTTTCCATAACTACTCTCAAACATTTGTTTTGTGTGTGTCAGGCAGTGTATGTGTAAGGGCAGAATAGCCTGTGTTTGTGTGGAACAACATTTTTGTGTTGAGAAAAGAGATGTGAGTGAGGAGCATGTGATTCCCTGTCACTTTTCCACCATGAAAATTCTTAGTCACACGAATATATTTATATACAGCTTTTTATGTGTCACGTATCCTGTCGCTGTGTGACACCCTCCCCACATACACGTGTGACACGCGGGCTATTGTGTAATAAATCAGGACACAGAATTATATATATCATATTTATTAGAAAGACTGGGACCTCTGCACCCGGCTACAATATGGCTTCAGAGCAATGTAGCTCCTCATTACTGTACACGTCATCATTACACTGTATATAGAGGGAGAACGTGCCCCTGTATTATATTTTATTCTTAATGTAGTTAATACACCGGGTCTGGACTGACAACTCAAATACACCCTGACGTTTTACTTACACAGAGGCCTAAACAGCCCACACAGTAGGGTTCCACCTTTTCTGAAAAATAATACCGGCCTTCCTATATATTTATCTTTTTCCCTATTAATAACATTGGGATCACTGACCTTCCTATATATTTATCTTTATTCCCTATTAATTACATTGGGATCACTGACCTTCCTATATATTTATCTTTATTCCCTATTAATAACATTGGGATCACTGACCTTCCTATATATTTATCTTTTTCCCTATTAATAACATTGGGATCAACCATCATTTTTAATGGCTGGGCCGGTAAAATACCGGCCAGGTGGAAACCCCTATGGGTGGGCTGTTTGTGCCTCTGTGTGGGTAGGGTTGCCACCTAGCTGCTACTTTACCGGCCCAGCCATTAAAAATGATGGTTGATACATTAAAAATGATGGTTGATACCAATGTCATTAATAGGGAAAAAGATAAATATATAGGAAGGTCAGTGATCCCAATGTTATTAATAGGGAATAAAGATAAATATATAGGAAGGTCAGTGATCCCAATGTTATTAATAGGGAATAAAGATAAATATATAGGAAGGTCAGTGATCCCAATGTTATTAATAGGGAATAAAGATAAATATATAGGAAGGTCGGTGATCCCAATGTTATTAATAGGGAATAAAGATAAATATATAGGAAGGTCAGTGATCCCAATGTTATTAATAGGGAATAAAGATAAATATATAGGAAGGTCAGTGATCCCAATGTTATTAATAGGAATAAAGATAAATATATAGGAAGGTCAGTGATCCCAATGTTATTAATAGGGAATAAAGATAAATATATAGGAAGGTCAGTGATCCCAATGTTATTAATAGGGAATAAAGATAAATATATAGGAAGGTCAGTGATCCAAATGTTATTAATAGGGAATAAAGATAAATATATAGGAAGGCCAGTGATCCCAATGTCATTAATAGGGAAAAAGATAAATATATAGGAAGGCCGGTATTTTTTTTCAGAAAAGGTGGCAACCCTATCCACACAGCGGCCCAAAAAGCACACAAAGGGGCCCAAACAGCCCACACAGAGGCCCAAACAGCCCACACAGAGGCCCAAACAGCCCACGCAGGGGCCCAAACAGCCCACATAGAGGCAAAAACAGCCCACGCAGGGGCCCAAACAGCCCACACAGAGGCAAAAACAGCCCACACAGAGGCCCAAACAGGCCATACAGCGGCCCAAACAGCCCACACAGAGGCCCAAACAGGCCATACAGCGGCCCAAACAGCCCACGCAGGGGCCCAAACAGCCCACACAGAGGCAAAAACAGCCCACACAGAGGCCCAAACAGGCCATACAGCGGCCCAAACAGCCCACACAGGGGCCCAAACAGCCCACACAGAGGCCCAAACAGCCCATACAGGGGCCCAAACAGCCCACACAAAACAATGCATGGTTGCTAGGGGAATTTGAACTCTAGCAACCGGATTGCTGAAATTACAAACTGCAGAGCTTCTGAATAAGAAGCTAAATAAGTCAGAAACCACAAATAATAAAAAACAAAAACCAATTGCAAATGCTCTCAGAATATTACTCTCTACATCACACTAAAGTTAACTCAAAGGGCTACAACCACTTTAGGCAGTAGTCTGTTGCACCTTTTGATGAAGCTGTGGAAACTAGGGAATTAACGCCATGTTCAGGATGATGTTAGCTCCAGGATTGATGTTGGATGATGCAGGATGATGTTAGTGCACTTGTTTGCGATTCAGCAGTAGAGTCAGTATGAATGCAATGGCAATAATAAAGATGAATTGTCCGTATGTGTGTCACTGTGCTCATCAACAGGTTGCAGCCCCTGTGTCAGGATGCTAAAATTCCAAGTAGCAATAAAGTGTTACCCGGAGAGCATGTGTTCTATTCAAATCGTCATCTGTTTTTATTGCTGAAAAACATGCACAACATGTTCGCCTTCATCAGGTGCAACGAAACATGTTGTGCATGTCTTCCCTGCAATAAAAACAGAATGATGATTTGAATAGAACACAGGCACTCCGGGTAATACTTTATGAATAAAGTGGCACTTTGTGCAGCTATACAGACGTGCAAAGTGTTTGTACATGTAGCTTTAGTGGATAGCATCAATACACAGTAACATAATTACATGGTGCGAGTACAGGCCAAGTAGCCAAGATAATTTTCGGTGGATTTGCATTCGCGAGAACCACCTGTGGGGGTGTGGGCCCTGGTGCGATCGCACCCCCGGTAGTTCCACCACTGACAATACAAGCAACAATTGTGTCCATTTTATATCGACTGCACTTGAAGTTGTGTTACTATATTACCCTCATAGCCCATGGAGATGCTGCAGAGGCTATTTCTAGGTGGGGTTGTCTTTTCCCAGTTATGCCTCCACTACCGTGCCCAGTAACATCATTTTGATTCCCACACTGTCATCCCCTACTTAATATATGAATCCAGGAGGTTTGACAGGCCTGAGCCCAAACCAATGAGAGTCCTTCTTATTACTGTCATTACTGCATGACATCAAGCAGTGCTGGGTTCTTCTTTAGTGTCCATTTAAGCATTATGGCACTGGCTACTCAGGCACTTGCACAATGATTCTTATTACAGGCTCACCCTTAATGTTCCCTATTTAGGCCAATTATAGATCCCCCAGTTGCTTATAGTTACTTAAAAGAGTGTTATACTCACGGGTATGTCTATGGGCCTTATTTATTAAAATCCAAATTTTGCTGAGTATTTAAATAAAAAAAGTCAGACCAAGCTAGAATCCACGATGTGACCTTATTTATTAATCAAAAATGCACGATTTAATGTGATCGGGGACAAACTTGATAAAATAGAGTTTTTTCCTGAATCGCTCATTCCCCCCCACGAAAAGCCTGAATTTTTGGGGTTTTTGCCCGAAAAGTCCAAAATAGTCAGACTTTCGGGCTTATTCCATAGCAGACCACAGAACCTCCACAAATAGGAAAGGGACCTCTCCCAATGACTTATATACAACAACTCAGCAGGTCTGAGATGCCGGAGATTTGGATTCAGACTTTTTCAATCCTCTTGGTATAACAAAAATTTCGAATTTTATAGTAAAAAAAAACTTGAATTTTTCTAGTTTTTGACATTCGGACTTTTATAAATAACCCCCTAAGTGAAATGGGGAGTGACCATGGTCTAAATGATCATACTATTTAACATTCAGTTGTTTATGTTATCCCTTATCCAAATACCCCTGTTCTCAAGCATTTTTGGCTATAGATCCCATAATGATATAACATATTGTCAAGCATTTATCCTGGTGATAATAACTATTTTTCTGTTCCCATTAGCTTATTAGAGCGGGAGTTGCCCCCAGACAATGACCTTGTGAGCAAAAGACATTTTACATCATAGCAGAAGAAGGCCATTGACTTCCAGAGTACCTTTTTGGCACCCAAAGGATAATCAAGAATCTTTATGGATTAACAAGTAAGTCATTAAATCTTAGAGGGGGTATTTGTCCTCTTGTGCTTTAGCTGATAAATGTTAATGCTCTCTATCTTCAGTGATAACTAACACCAATTAGGAGATCTACGAGAATGACTTGTAAAATTGATTTCTCTCATTTAGAAAAATGATCCACCCACTAGGTTTTTTTTTTTTTACTTCTTTGGTTCAGGCATTGCTGTGAGATCCAACATTTGGTCTCTGGGGCCCCATAACATGGTTAAAGATTTATGAAAATGTAGTTCCAAGGATATCTAACATAGCAAATAAAGTGTTCATCCCAAAGGCCATCCTAACGAATCTACAAGCTGGGTTTCCATGAGTATCTAGAAGAGCAAATATCTTAACCTAACTCGCCTTTAGACTGTACTCCCCAGCCACTGCTTCAGCAACTCTAGTCGGGCCAGGCACATAATTTAAAACTACTGCATTGGATCCATTCTCCACAGGCATCAACAGCACTTACTGATCTTCACAAAACACATGATGCTGTTTTATTATTGTACATTGAAGAATTGTGGCATCACTTACAGACTTACCCCAATGTTCCCTTTTTAGGCCAGACAGAATCCTGAATTCTGCACTTAGAAATGGGTGTAACTTACTGGAAGGTGCAATATTTTCCCCAGAATTCTAGTGTAATTGCAGCTGCCCAGAAAGTTTATCTGATGCTCCAAAACAAATGCAAATGCTTTTTCATAAATCAGATGCAAATTTGGGAACTCAGTTTTCTTTTAGTGCAAGTCTCCTGCATCTATTGATGCAACCCACTGCGGCAACCCAGGAATTACTGCCACATACAGGGGCCGATACACTAACTTCGAGTGAAGGATTCGAAGGTAAAAAACTTCGAATTTCAAAGTTTTTTTTGGGCTACTTCGACCATCGAATGGGCTACTTCGACCTTCGACTACGACTTCGAATCGAAGGATTCGAAGTAAAAATCGTTCGACCATTCGATAGTCGAAGTACTGTCTCTTTAAAAAAAACTTCGACCCCCTAGTTCGCCATCTAAAAGCTACCGAAGTCAGTGTTAGCCTATGGGGAAGGTCCCCATAGGCTTGGCTAACTTTCGAAGGATATTCTTTCGATCGTTGGATTAAAATCCTTCGAATCATTCGATTCAAAGGAATTTATCGTTCGATCAAAGGAATTATCCTTCGATCGTTCCATCGAACTATCTGCGCTAAATCCTTCAACTTCATTAACCCTCAATATTCGACCCATAGTGAATCGGCCCCTAAGGGTGGCGGAAGCTGTAGGGTTCCCCATCGTCAGTATAAAGTATTATACGGTATATAGTATTGTGCACAATTCAGCATAAGAGGCAGAACAGACACATTGGTACTTGATGCAACTGTACGGTTAAATGAGCTTGTTGTGGCTGTGTTCATAATTACCCTTGTTGTCCTTTATTATATTTATATATAAATATCCCATAACTCTAAAACTCTATAACTTTATTCCACTAATTATAACTGTCATTTTTCTGTTCTCATTCACTTAGAGTGATTGTTGCCCCAAACAAGAACCGGAGACAAGAAAAAGACATTTTCATCATAGCAGAAGAAGCCCATTGACTTGCTTAGTGTATCTTTTTGGCACCAAAAGGATAATCAAGAATCCTTATGGATTTACAAGTAAGTCATTAAATCTTACAAAGAGAAGCTATCCTCTTGTGCCCAGCCAAAAAACGGAAAATGCTCTTTATCTTCAGCGATATCTAGCACCAATTAATAAATATCTACAGGAATGACTAGTAAAAATTGATTACTCCCTCATAGAAAAATGAGCCACCTGCAAGTTTTACATTCACGGGAAAGTGACTCAGAGCATAAAGCTGCAAACTGGCAGCCTAATGGTTCAAGGAGAACTGATATATCTCACGGCCGTAATAAAAAAAAAAAAAACTCAGCTTCACAATGCAGAAATTATAATGTAATAAATAATCACGGGATCTATAGTGTAGGACTATGACGCAGGGACATATCACTTAATCAATGCAATATTTCTCAGTACTTAAGAACTAAAAATATTGCCAAGTGGACAACAGCAGTGTATTGATTAGTTAATGGGGAAAATTCATCCTTACAGGACATTTTTAGAGATTTACTAGACACAGTTAGAGTGCTCCTGAAGAGATTTTGAGCCCCCACAACTGGCAGCACAGACTTTTGATTTCATGTGGGCTCCTTTCTATCCTGTAAAGAAGGGGACCAGTTGGCTTCCTTTTAATCTGTGAAGCTGCAAGTGAAGCTGTCAGACATGGGTGGGATTTCTGGCCTCAGGGAACTATAGTACGACATTGTGCTACCCCAGTGCAATTGCTGATTCTGCTCCCATTAGTGTGATAGATAACCCTTTACGTTTTCTGACTTGACTTTTCAATGATGCGCTAATATATGAGAGCCATAGGCTTCTGAAGCAAGTGTTTCTGAGTGGTAGTCCACTTGTCACTACTACGTCTGCTTTAGGGACTATGGGAAGCCATGACAGGTTTATATTGGGGTTGGTAATGACATGCGGAAAGTGCATGACATTGCAGAGACCAGCGACTACCTTCATGGATACAACTTTGTCTGCACTTTAGTCATCTGCAGGCAGGGGAACAGGTAGGTGTCACCCCTACCCATTCTTTACTTCTAGGGGAGTGGACAGGGCCCCATAGCAGGTGGCAATAACCAGTGCCCTCTTACAATTCTGCCCAGGGGAATAGTAAATTACCCCTGAAATGTGCTGCCTGCCATAGGTCTTAGCCATACAGTCCAGAAGACTATATGGCCTACTGCATGGAACAGCCGTTGTCTTGCAAATTCTATCACTTGTTTCCTAAATCTCCCTGATTTCCCCCCACATTCAATTTGTACACTGAATATTCTGCAACAGTGAGCCAAACAAAGACATATGTTTAACATATTGATATCAGTTAATGCTAGGCATGCACCGAATCCAGGATTCAGTTCGGAATTCAGCCAGGATTCAGCATTTTTCAGCAGGATTCGGATTCGGCCGAATCCTTGTGCCTGGCTGAACCGAATCCGATTCCTAATTTACATATGTGAATTAGGGGCGGGTAGGGAAGTCATGTGACTTTTCATCACAAAAGAAGCACTTTTTTCACCTTCTCCTTTCCTGCCCCTAATTTGCATATGCAAATTCAGATTCGGTTTGGTATTTGGTGCAACAGTGAGCCAAACAAAGACATATGTTTAACATATTGATATCAGTTAATGCTAGGGATGCACCGAATCCAGGATTCGGTTCGAAATTCAGCCAAGATTCAGCATTTTTCAGCAGGATTTGGCCGAATCCTTGTGCCTGGCTGAACCGAATCCGATTCCTAATTTGCATATGTGAATTAGGGGCGGGGCGGGAAATCATGTGACTTTTCATCACAAAAGAAGCACTTTTTTCACCTTCTCCTTTCCTGCCCCTAATTTGCATATGCGGATTCGGTTTGGTATTCGGCCAAATCTTTCACAAAGGATTCACCAATCCAAATAGTGGATTCGGTTCATCCCTAGTTGGGACTTCTTATTTTTTTCAGTCAGACTTGACAATAATTTTTTTTCTGCCACGCGCTTCATGCCGACACAATTAGTGACAAAAGCGAAAGAATAAAATGTAATCTCCACTTTTATACGTGCCATCTGTTTTCATAAGCAGAAATGAAAAGTTACAATGGAGCATGCCGCCTATTCATGTTCATCAAGAAACCCCATCCATTTTTGTTTGTTTTTATTAATATATGCCCGTTCATCTGTTTGGGGGCAGCTCCTCATTAACCAGAGACACTTGTATTTATATTTGTATCAAGCACTTATTCACATGAAATTATCGGCGTCTTAGTTCCCAGGCTGTGCAGCAAACTGTCGCACTTCAAAATGAACGTACGCTTCCCAATCAGGTACAAATTAAATGTTGTCTGAAGGTCCTAATGTCCCCGTTGAAAGATGGATTAATATGCGCAGGTGGCAGAGACTCATACACACTGCGGATTTCTTTTTTTTTAGTCATTAATAAGCAGAACATTCTGTACCTCCACACCTGAACAAAGAATGCGTTTAATAAGCTTGTCATCGGAACTGTAATAAATCCAAGGTAGTTTATCTTTATTCAGCCCCGGAAACTACGCTACAAATACTTGTCGGGATTAAGAAGTACGTACCTTATGTTAGCACGGAATTTGAGGTTTTTATTGATCTCATTTTTGTTTTATTTTTTGCAAACGTATTAAATCTGGAATTCCTTTACGAAACAGAGCAAAACAACCAAAAACAACAACTCATATGTAAAAAAAAATAAGAAATGATTCACCTGTTCCCTTACCATCTGCCATTTTTCTCTGGCATAAAACAAGGCACTAAGGTTGTTTTTATTAATCTGAAAAAAAGCGTCACATCAGTTTTAATGTCCTATTTATTTTAATGTACTAGAACATTTGGCTTTGTGTGCTGCATAAGCAATATACAAAGCCAACATAAAGGAGAACTAAATCTTAACCACAAACACTACAGGTATGGGATCCGTTATCCAGAAACCCGTTATCCAGAAAGCTCTGAATTATGGAAAGGACATCTCCTGTAGACTCCATTATAACCAAATAATCCAAATGTTGAAAAATGATTTTCTTTCTTCTGTGTAATAATAATAAAACAGTCGCTTGTACTTGATCACAACTAAGATATCATTAATCCTCATTTGAAGCAAAACCAGCCTACTGGGCTTATTTAATGTTTACATGATTTTCTAGTAGACTTACGACACGAAGATCCAAATTATGGAAAGACCCCTTCTCCAGAAAGCATTTTTGGAAAACAGATCCCATACCTTTAGTTGCATTTATATAAATTATCCAGGAGCATATGTAGCTAAAAGGGTTTTGACACCGGGTATTCATTTGTAAATATGTTTTTCTTCCTTTTCCTGCTATAACAGCCTCTACTGTTGTGGAAAGCTTTCAACTTGATGCTGGAACATTGTTTTCCGGATTTGGCCCTGCACATGGGTGGCCAAATCGTGCCCAAATCTTCTTGTTTGGCGAGGTCTGGCCTAGCTTTAGATTTCATGTTGCCAAAAGACACTTCAGTGCCCTACTCAGACATCTCACCCTAAATGACCTTCAGTCTGCTCTCCCCATCCATTTCTGTGGACCCCCATTGGGGTATATATATATATATATATATATAGTAACTTGGTAACGTAGGTTGATAAAATACCAAAGTCTGTCAAGTTCAACCTTTTATATCTCTCTATTTAATCCAGAAAACCCATCTGAAGTCTTTCCAATTTGCCTCAAAAGGGGAAAAACTCCTTCCTGGCTCCAAGAGTTCAGTTGGACCAGTCCCTGGATCAACTCTGTACAAGCATCAAATCAAGTTTAAGGATACCTGATACCCCAGGTCTACTCTTAGCAGAAAACTGCACCGGCCTAGGGCACTTGCAAGAGAGTGATCCTCTTCTTTCCTTTCTTCAAACTTTAGATGCATGCACAGTAGAGTGAAAAAGCCAGCCTTTAACTCTACTACAAATGCACACCTGTGCAAAGTAGGGTGGATGGCTTGCAAGTCCCCTAGCTGGGGCTGGTGCAGTTTTCTGCTAACAGGAACACGGGCCTGGGGTATCAGGAAAATCATTACAATCCTTGGGGGTGCCCTAACATTTGGCACCCCCCTTGGATTGAATCTCCTTCAACATTAAATCCCTCTCTTTTCTAGCTCCCTCTCTGTGCGCAGTATTGCTCTAGGTCTAGTAACCCATAGCAACCAGCTGGTAGTATTCAGTTATAAGCAAATGGTTAATGGTTAATGCAGGGGCAACCTTTTTATTAAATTTCATTTTTGGGAGTGTGATGAGCTGATGCTGTGGCTGGAAAATAGGGTGACCAGTAAATGAGGGGCACCACCTGCCTTCAACTAATGAAGGACGAGGGAAGGGGAAAAAAAGCCAACAAGCCTTAGATTTATTGGAAGTAAAGCAACAGGAACTGTCCTTCAATGGACTTAAACCTGAGCATGTGGGATTGTGTATTGACCCCTTCTCAGTGATTGTTGAGGAGGGGGCTTTCATAAGAAAATGCTGTTGGACATTGGACTTAATTGACCATAATCAGTAAGGGACAGTACAGAGGTATTCGATCCCGCAAAGTCCAGGAGGATAAAAGTTTTTTGTATATTGAAGCAAAAATGTACACCTTCCGTTGCACTGAACTGAATCACTAAACAGATTATTTTAGCAGGCCAATACACAGCACGTTTCCTTATAGAGAATAGCCATCTGTTTTGCAAGGTCCTAAGCGCCGTGAACTGAATAACAAAATAACATGCAAGAACCAATGACATGAATCCCAGCAAGTGGGCAAAGCCAATTCCAAATGCTACAGTATCAGTGCTCTGCAGATATTATTATTATACGTCTGGCCTGGGGTGATTTCAGCTAAGGCAAAAGGGACCTATAAACACAAAAAAATTCAAATTAAATTCCTTTTGCTTCCATTGACTCTTAACATTCATCCATTAATGTAGGTTTAATGGAATTTTAGCAGCACTTTTTAAAATCGCATGTCAAAAGGTGTCATCTTCATAAAGAGATGCATCTTAGAATACATATGTATACAATTTCCTGCACTTTTAATTTTAAACGGAAGGGAAATGGTATGTGAAATATATAATATCCCTCCGACTCGCCTCCGTTTAAGCTGCCATATAAAAGCAGGTAATTGGTTTGGAACATAAAACGTTTCTCCATAAACCAGTGGCTTTTTAGAGTCTGCTAACTTAAGTAAATATGCGCAGTTCTCACTTTAGCCGTTGTAACAAAGAGTATATATATTGCTTACTAAGTAAACCTCTAAGCGCTGGAGCTTACAGTATAAAGTGCAGAGGAAAAACTGACACATGAGGCTGTCGGCAAGAATTAGTGATGATTCCTTGTGGTATGTCGGCTTGTGATAACGCAAGGTGCATCAAAGAGGCTTCTTTGAACAGGTGGATCTTCTGGGAGCATTCGGTGTTCTACAAAGAAAGAAAGAGTGTGATAGTTTGCTCTTACAACAGTAGCTTGTGTGGTCCCATCATGCTTGGGCATTGCAACCATTGTGCTACAGCTGTTTTCAAAAACGTTACTGAATGCAGAAATTAAAGGCCACTTAAAGGAGACCTAATGTCTAACTAAAGAAGTAGGCATAAATGTTTTACATTATCTTTTGTGCTTCTGTACCAGCCCAAGGCAACCACAGCCCGTTAGCAGTAAAGATCTGTGTCTCCAAAGATGCCACAGTAGCTCCCCATCTTCTTTTCTGCTGATTTACTGCACATGCTCTGTGCTGCTGTCACTTACTGAGCTTAGGGACCCACTCACAATATACAGTACACATAGAATAGAAATGTCACAATATAAGGCTGATTAGTAATTAATACACATAATTACTACATGGCAGCACAGAAACCAGTGCAATTAGCATCAGAATTTAATAATCAGCAAACTAACAGATAGATAGATAGGCTGATGATAGATAGACAGACAGACAGACAGACAGATAGAGTGACAGATAGAGAGATAGATAGATAGATAGATAGATAGATAGATAGATAGATAGATAGATAGTGAATAGGTAGATAGAGAGAGAGAGTGACAGACAGAGAGATAGATAGATACAGTAGATGATAGATAGATGGATAAACAGATCTATAATATATATCTATGAATGATAGATAGATAGATAGACAGACAGACAGACAGACAGACAGACAGACAGACAGAGAGAGTGACAGATAGACAGAGAGATAGACAGATAGATAGACAGAGAGAAAGATAGAGAGACGATAGATAGAGAGATATCTAGACAGACAGTGATTTAGAAAGAGAGATAAACGATAGATTGATAGATAGAGAGATAGATAGATAGACAGACAGACAGAGAGAGTGACAGATAGATAGAGAGATAGATAGACGATAGATACATAGATAGATAGACAGAGAGAAAGCTAGAGAGACGATAGATAGAGAGATATCTAGACAGACAGTGAGTTAGAAAGAGAGATAGACAATAGATTGATAGATAGAGAGAGAGAGAGATAGATAGACACCAGGGGACCACCCAAAAAACTTAGACCAAGGGCCCACTCTCAGTATTATTATTTTTCCTCTCCTCACTCAACCTCTATTCTCTTCTCTCTAGTGTCTATTTCGCTGGCGAAAATTCACACGCAGTGACAATGAAACGGACGCCCATTGACTTTAATGTGCGTCAGAAGTCGCCGGAGTCGGAATTGTCACCAGGGTCAATTTTGACGCCCATGGATTGTTGCCGGCGCCAAAGTTCGTGTTTCGCGATTTTCACTGCAAATTCACGAATTTCACGGCAAATTCACAAATTTCATGGCGGAGATAGATGCGACAAATTCACCCATCACTATTCCTGATTACTATATATATATATATATGTATGCTTGCCTTTAGTCTCCCAGTTCCCCTGAAAAAAATTGCTATAAATCAGACCTTTTATTTTTACCATTTTCAGAGCACAGATGAAACAAATCCATTTCCAGGCACTTCAGCATCACTGGGAACATTGTGTTACATTCTGCGCTTGTTTGTGTAAAGGGCAGGGTTTTTTTTTTTAATCGCTGCGAAAATAATTCTAAAAACAGCGTTGTCTGCCGCGTATCGATTCACGTAAAAATAATAGCTTCTCGCCTCCCATCTCTCAAAAATACTGCTTTGTCCTTATCACACTGAGTTTCAAATTAGATATGAGGATTGTGGGTAAAGAATGGAGAGCAGATTTAATCGTAGGGCAGGTGTAAGATTTCAACTCGGTAGTTACGGCTGCATTACAGGCAATGGCAAACATCTCGAGTGGCTGCACTTTCACTTGTTTGTAGTCTGTAATGTAGGAATAAAGAAACACAGGTGGGAATTTATTTTAATATGAACATTTGTATTCATATTTTGCGGCTGTGTGCTCTGGTAGCACTCTCTCTCCAAATGGAAAGTTACAGACAGAACAGAGTAATAACGGTTTGGGCTCTACTGTCAGTTTGCCATGTAAAGTGGACAGGTACCAGGTCAATTGATGACCTCATAAGTGCACAGACTCAGGTCATCAGCTGATCAATCATTTTCCATTCTGATTAGCCCTGTCCCTTTTAAAGGAGAAGGAAAGGTTTTAGACTAAGTTTATCAGAAAGGTCGATATAAACAGGGCCGGATTTACATAGTGGGCCCCCCAAGGCCCACTGCCGTTCGTCGCCCCTCTCCCCTCCAGGGGGACAGGAGCAATGGGGATTGGCGCATGGGAATTTTAAAAAATGGTTGTATATCCAGCGCATCCCCAGTGTTTTTGAACCAATGTGGGTATGGTTGGGCAGCATGCCGCCACCCTAGGCCCGGGCCTAGGTGGCCTTTCCACAAATCCGGGCCTGGATATAAATACTCTGTCAAAAGAAACACCACATTTCTTTCCTTCTATTGTGTACTCACGGGCTTCTGTATCAGACTTCCTGTTTTCAGCTTAAACCTCCAGGGCTAGGGCTTGAGCATGCTCAGTTTACTTGTAACTAACTCGTTATAGTGAAACTTGCTTGGCGGCGGGTACACAATGCACAGGGTATCCCTGCAGTATCCGCTGTTCACTGACACCTTTGGGGCTTTCTGCTGCAGAAAACACAAGGAAAAGTGCGTGACAACAACAAGTCCATAAACGTGGTACCGGCAAGGATAAAGAGGAGACGTGGTTGAGAATCAGGCAAAGAGTTCAAGGTGGGTGGCAATAATCGTAGTCAAAAGTCAGACGGGAGTCAAAAAACAGGAATTCAGATCACAACAAATGCTTGGAGAAGATAAGGAAGCAGAGCTGTCCGGCACTCAAACGGATCCACAGGACCAGAGATATTCAGTTAAAAGATATTTTTATTAGTAGAAAAATTAAAAATATATCTGCATCTCCATCCACCCTACGCGTGGAGCCCATGACTAAGCACCCCAAAAGGTGTGAAACGCGTATGGTGGATGGAGATGCAAATATATTTTTAATTTTTCTAATAATAAAAATATCTTTTAACTGAATATCTCTGGTCTTGTGGATCCGGACAGCTCTGCTTCCTTATCTTCTGCTGTACCACTCCCTAAAGCTGGGGGTCTGGGGCTGGTGCACCCGGACCACTTTCACTGTATGGTGAGTTACTTTACATTTAATTCTGGAGCACCTTGTTCTCCTTTACACATTTGAACAGTAAAACTGGAACCAACTTGGGCACTATCAAAATAGAGGACTGGCCCTTTAAGGGGAGTTTGGCGCCAAAAATGACATCATGACGCCCAGCTTCAAAACGTGGGTGTCACAACTCTGGGCATCCACTGCAGAGAAAGGACACCAGCGTCAACCAGCCCTGGTGCGCAGGGAGGGAGGAGACCGGGAGGACCTCCCGGCGCATCTCACATTGCTCCCCTTCCTCCTCCCCTCCCTGCTGTAATCTGAGCTCAGAGCTATGAGCAAGCAGGGAGAGACTCAGGCAGGAAGTGATGTCACAGCAAGCTCTAATATGGCAGTTGGTATCCTAAGCAAACAGATAAAGTGCCTAGAGCTGTTTAATAGCATTTTAAAGAATAAAAATGGTGTTGTAGCTTGCACTGCTTTGGCTAATCAATTGGCAATAAACTGCCTTGGTAGCTTTCCTTCTCCTTTAACAAATTACAGTTTCTGGCAAAAAAAGCAACAGTAGAACCCCATTGTATGTTTTTCAGGGGACCAGAAAAAAATTGTGTAAAATCCAGGAAAATATAAAATCAATGAAATGGATTATGCATTATATTTTGGTGGGACCACAAAAAACGGCGTGAAATTCAAGAAAATCAGGGGATGTAAAACTGAGGTTTCACCATTAAACTCCATCTACAAGACCTGCAATACTCACAGGGTCGTTGAGATTTATATGTTTGTATTTCATCAGTGGGACAGAGTGAATGTGTTAAATAGTGTCTGATATAAAAGGGATATCTTCTTTATTTTTTCATGTGCCCTTTCTGTTTCAGGAGTGTGTATAAAAAAACTGCAGCAACATTCTGTGTTCTTAGGCAAAGAAAATGTAAATATGTTTTTCCTCGCAAGGCGATGGAACGCATCAAAGAGTTTACTATCTATAAAGCCAAACCCCTGGGCATTCTATCTCTTGATTCTGTTCTCCCGTCTGTAGACTCCACAATGTGCTTCCCAAAATCCAACTTGCAGAATTAACTTTAACTTTTTATTTTTATATATATATATATATATATATACATTTTGTTATTTACAGTAGTAGAATAATTTTCATTCTCTTTTTATTGTTTGGGTTAAAAAAAAAAGAAGAGCAACAGTTTTCTGGTATAATGTTATTATAATATGTGTGTGTGAGCGTTGCTTCGCATTTTCAAGCAGAAACTGCCTGCCCCATGGAAATGAATGAGAGGGGGTTCTTATGTTTTCCAGCTCCCACATGAAATGGAATTTACTTGGGTGATAAAACACCCTAAATTGGGGAATCGGGTGACTCGTAATGCCCCCCAATGCTGCCTCTGAAGATCGCTCCGAACCCTACATCCATATTGTCACATCCCTCCTCCTTCCGCCAGTTGCTTGCTTGTTCACATTCCCCGCCAGTGGGAAATTCACAGTCCCCACTCCAGATTGACTCCCCACCTTTTTGCACCCTAGTCACTCCACCTCTGCAGCGTACCTGTATTTCCATTTCTGACATTAAAGGAGAACTAAAGCTTAACTAAAGAAACACGGGTAGAAATGTTGTAGACAAATACAAGAGGTCCTCTGCACTCAACCAATATAGTTGAAGGAGAATTAAGTCCCCACTGGCCCCCCTCCCTGCCTACCCCTCTGCACACTCTTACCCCTGAATTCTGACCCCTCTAGAAATAGCGACCGTATATGCGGTTCTCCTTTAAGACAATTTGTTCATACAGCTACTAAAAAAATCCCTACCCTTTAAACAAAAAGGCGCACATGCGCACACATCGATCCCTCAGTGCGCATGCGTACAAGGCGCCCCATCGGTGCGCATGAGCTAGCGTTAGCCACTTCACTTAAATCTGCCCCTTAGTTGGATCAAGTACAAGCTACTGTTTTATCATTACAGTGAAAAAAGAAATTATTTTAAAATATTAGAATTATTTGATTAAAACGGAGTCTATGGGAGATGGTCTTCCTGTAATTTTGGAGCTTTCTGGATAACAGGTTTCCGGATAATGGATTCCATACCTGTATTGGCAAAATTGGGTCTCTCCCTAGACACCACTAGTTTTTTTTTTATTCTCACCTCTTTACCTACTCATGTTCATAAAAACTTTCTTGTGGGATTGCTTGTTCTCTTCTTCTTTAAACAGCAGTTTTTTGTTGCCACTCTAGTAGATATTGTCTGCCCATGAGTCTTACTTAGGTCCCAAGGTATATGGTGTGGTTGCTCCATATATGTATATATTCAGTATATATATATATATATATATATATATATATATATATATATATATATATATATACACATACCGTATATATATATATATATATATACCGTATATATATATATATATAAATACATGCACCAAATCCATACCTCTAACTTATTCCCGTTTCTAACTTATGTGGCTTTTGGCAGAGAGACCAGAACAGCCACAGCAGGAGATAAGATACCTTTGTAACAATTTCTAGATAAGCAAATAAGTAATTGTAACAAGATAAAATAACAGGTCCCCTGGGAAAAGTTAGACTTACAGCTTAAAGGGCAATTCACCTTCATTAGCAAAAGTGTAATAACTGAAAAGAAAAACACAGAAATATGTTCAAACTTTCATAACCTGCCAAATTTTGTAAAATTAACATGGTAATTAGGGTGTGTGGTCACAAAACGGGTGTGGTCAACTCATTTTTGCCACGCTACGCACAACAACTCTTTTGTCCCTCTTTTTATTTCCTAAATGTTGGGAGGTATGCCGAATCCAGGATTGGATTCAGGATTTGGATTCGGCTGAATCCTTCTGCCCGGCCAACCGAATCCTAATTTGCATATGCAAATTAGGGGCGGGGAGGGAAATTACATAACTTTTTGTCACAAAACAAGGAAGTAAGAATTTTTTTTCCCCTTCCCACTCCTAATTTGCATATGCAAATTAGGATTCGGTTCGGTATTCAGCCGAATCTTTCGCAAAGGATTCAGGGGTGGATTCGGTGCATCCCTAATATATATATATATATATATATATATATATATATATATATATGTACAGTATGCACCATTTTCTAGTTCATATGATAAAATTAATTCCTAGCAAAATAATTACGCTAGTGTCGCTGCACCTAGAGTGTAGGTTTGTGTAGTAATCAAATGTAGTTTTTTTTCTGAATCTGCACAGAAGCTTACACCTTACAACACATCTTCCCAAACTGTGTGGCTGCTTGTCAGTATTCTCCGGACTTTCTTTCCTTTACTGCACACTTTTCTGCAATTATAGAAGTTGCATTTGTGAAGCAGCATCTCCTTCTTGCTTAATTATCCTCATCAGGACGAGCTAGATTTCTTCCCTTAATGCGACTTTCTTACCTTTCGTACGACTCCTTACTTGCTTATTATAGTACCGTCTCAGCATAAACAGTTCATTTCCAGCATGGAAGCTGAGAATTTATGATGTAGTTATTTCCAAATTAGGCTATTAGGAGATTTTTTTGCTGCCAGCAGCAATTAATGATTTGGAGCCTGGTCGTTTCTCGAGGCACAGAATAAAAAAAAAATATCCCACCAAATATAGTACCTGGCGGCAAGAGACTGGATATTAATACTGGGGCGAGGGATTTTTTTTTTTTTTGATGAATTGCGTTTTTTTCAGATGGGAAAATGTCACAAGCGCCCGAAGTTAGCAGCAAACGACGAAATAAAATAATTAGCATCGGGAGTACGTTTGATCAAAACGTGGATTGATTCTGTTATTTGATTGCTCGCAATTTATATGCACTTGTGCACACGCGCTGCTGAAATCCAGATCCATACTAAGCAGGGAAAAAGCCTCCACACTAGTGATGCGCGGGTCGGGCGGGTTCGGGTCGACCTCGCACTGCTCCTCGCGGGTGGCCGGCTTCTGGGTGCCGGTTTTATAGTCTGCGTCTGCTCGCCCAGCCCCTTTTGTGACGTCATTGTGACATCATTGGCGGGGCAGGTCGGTGCGGGTCTATAAAAGGACCCCGGGAGCACGGGCACGGGTTGGAGCAGGGCGGGTTAGGATCAGGTGTGGGTCAGGAAAACCCTGACCCGCACATCACTAATCCACACACCCCAACATCTATTTTATGTGCAGAAAATTTCAATATCCATAAACCACCGGGGCATAAAGGGGCCCGTTTATTGAACCTCTATTTTTTACTGGGGTAATACAGGTATGGCATCCGTTTTCTTGAAACCTGTTACCCAGAAAGCTCCAAATTACGAAAAGGACTCAATTTTATCCAAATAATCCAAATTTTTTTAAAAATTATTTCCATTTTCTGTGTAATAATAAAACTTGTACTTGATCCCAACTAAGATATAATTAATCCTTATTGGAAGCAAAACCAGTCTATTGGGTTTATTTCATGTTTAAATGATTCTCTATGAAGATCCAAATTATGGAAAGATCCCTTATCCGGAAAAGCCCCAGGTCCCAAGCATTCTGGATAACAGTTCCCATACCTGTACTTGAATTTTTCACGGAAAAAAAAAATCTAATTTTTAGAGATTTATCATACCCCAAAACTGCGAAAAATCCGAATCCGAAAATACGCCACCTCAAACCTGTCGAGGTCATGTAGAAGTCAATGGCAGATGCCCCTGAAGTTGTTTCTTGACACTGTGATCTGCGATGGATAATCCAAAAAAGAGTCAGGGTTTCCTCTGATAATCCAAAAGAGTCCAAAAAGTAGATTTTTTTTCACAATGAAAATTTGATAAAATTGCTTTTTTCGGGGCATCAATCATACGATACGAATTGACCTTTGATTTTGTCGAGAAAATTTTTTGATAAATGAGTTAAGTTCTTGGAAGGGGATTTGGTCGGCTTTGTTATCATAAAAAAATTAGATTTATTCGAGTTTTAGTAAATACACCCCTAAATGTTTCTATTGCTTTTATTTCAATACTCTTTCAATATATTTAAAGGGGACAGAAACCTCAAATTATGTTTTGTCATACTTTGTAACAGCTCTGTTAAAAGGGGTTGGTCACCTATTAGTAAGTATGTTATAGAATGGCTTATTCTAAGCAACTTTTCAACTGGTCCTTGTTTTTTTCTTTTCTCTTATAGTTTTTGAATTATTTGCCTTCTTCTTCTGATTATTTTGGACCCTAGCAACCAGGTTCCCAAAACTGCAAACTGGAGAGTTGCTGAATAAAAAGCTAAATAAGTCAAAAACCATGATAAAAAAAAAAGAAAACCAATTGCAAATTGTCTCAGAATATCCCTCTGTACATTATACTAAATGAACTCAAAGATGAACAACCTCTCTAAATGAAATTGATGTAGACAGTGATATTGTGATACAATTTGCAATTGGGTTTCTTTTATTATTATTTGTGGTTTTTGAGTTTTTTTAGCAGCTCTACAGTTTGCAATTTCAACCATCTGGTTGCTAGGGTCCAAATTCCCCTAGCAACCATGCATTGGTTTGAATAAGAGACTGGAATATGAATAGAAAGATGAGTAATAAAAAGTAACAATAACAATATATTTGTAGCCTTACAGAGCATTTTAGTGATTATTCAGTGACCCCCTAGTTGAAAGCTGGAAAGAGTCAGAAGGCACTAAATTCAAAAACTACAAAAAAAGAAAACACGAAAGCTAATGTAATAGTTGCTTAGAATTAGCCATATTAAAATTAAAATTAAAAAAAGGGGAACCATCCCCAGCTGACTTCTGGTACATTGTTTCTAAAGTCAGAAGCAGCAGTGCAGAGAACATGAAGGGGCTGGCAGCTGTATTATACATGATATATATATAATACACAAAAGCCATGAATATCCTGTAAATTATATCCTTATAAACGGTGAGTTCTGATGTCATCAGTTATAAACGGTGAGTTCTGATGTCATTTCTGTCACATGACTCATTGAAATTTGTGTATTATAATAAATAAAGTACCCCCAGTTGTAAAATATGAGGATATTAGAAGTTACCTCGGAGTTCCATGACCTGTATAAAAACACTCGGCCTTCGGCCTCGTGTTTTTATATGGTCATGAAACTCCTTGGTAACTTATAATATCCTTATATTTTACAAGAGGGGGTACTTTATTCACTATATATTGGATGTCAGGGGAAACGCTACTTCCATTCTAGGCAATGGGAACGCTGAAATGCAAGATGAGCCTAATTTTAGTCGCAGTTAAAGGCATAAAACTCTATTGTTTTCATATTAGCGTTGGTTAACTTTTATGCCCTCTGTTTTGGCAGCACGTTTTTAAATGAAAGCAGCAGCTGAAAACGGCGTTAAATACGCGAAAATCATTCACACTGTTTTCCTTCTAATTTGATTTGTATTATGTTCGCTTTGGTGCAACGGCTGAATGCTTTTGCTAGGAGGAATTCTAGTGCCGATATCCCTAGGACTGGATACCTCCCAACATTTTGGAAATAAGGGACAGTGTTGACCACGCCCATTTTTGTGGCCACACCCCCTAATTACCTCGTTCATGTTAAACAATTTGGCAGGTTATGAAAGTTTGAACACATTACAGTTTTGCTAATGACGGTGAATTGCCCTTTAAAGCTGCGAGTCACCGTTTCCCCAAGAGACTTGCTTATCTTAAATTGTTACAATTGTTTCTTTTTCTTATCTTAAATTTTTACAAATGTATGTGCACCTGCCACGTATTCTGGGCTCTCTACCAAAAGCCAATAAAGTTAGAAACGTTGTATCTATTTCTGGCTGTTCAGTGCAGGAGATCAAAGAGAAAGTCGGAACATTTCAGTATCAATCCGGGACTGTTGGTTGAGCTGTCCAAATCAGGACTGTCCCATGAAAAAAGGAACATTGGGGAGGTATGGGCATATAGCAAAATCTGCTGGGAGCATTTCCGCTTTCTATTTTTACCCAAATTCTTATAATCAATCTATAGGGGCATTTATGGAGGACCCGAACAGCAGAACAAGAGCATTAATAGTCACAAGTGGGCGCTCCTACGTCTCATGCCGAGAGCATCATTTCATTGGTGGGTGCAGGTAAGTCTTCTACCCCTCCCTAATGTAAATGGTTGTCAATGATTACATATGTGTTGAAATGACAGTTGTGCTATTTACACAGTCTACAAACCCCACTACCTTGCTATGCATTGTATTTTTTACTTTGACTAAATTCACAGTATTTTTTGTGGTTTTTTTATACTTAATAAATCTCGAATATTTCGAGCTTTTAACAGGAAAAACCACACATTTATTTTTAGAGATTCGGGGGAGAAATAGAAATTCATTTGTTAGTAAATCGGCATCTAAAGAATGTGAATTCTGATCACTTCTATCATACTTCTTATATGCCAAGCAAACTACACCTGTCCCACTACAGGCAAGGAAACCTTAGGCAAACTGCACCTGCCCAGTTGCAAAAGCAACCAATCAGCAATTAGATTTGAGCTGAATACTTAGCAAATGAAAGTACAGAACTGATTCGTTGCTATGGGGAAGTTCACCTATGCTGCAATATCAGGCCCGACGTTTGCTCCCAGTGACTGGATTTTAAACTGATGCTCAAAAATAATAAAACAAAGGTTTCATAATATTTATTTGAATGTCTGTTTGTGAAAATAAATTAGGGTATGGTTAGTACACACCTGTATTTCATAGTGATTGGACAGCTTCACGAGAGGCGGGGATATTCATTCTTATTGGTGATATTTGGCCAGGCCTGTGTGGCTGTATACACACTATGTGCAAGCAGAAGGAGGCAGCTTGACAATATCAGTACCGTAACTAGAGGGGGGCGGGCCCTAGTGCGTGACGCGCAGCTGGGCCCCGCCCCCCTCTGTACAGCCCGCATTTCAGTGGCGGTCAGGCTGCCAGGGGTCCCTGAGGGGGTGCGGGCCCTGGCTCACTCGCACCCCCTGCTCCCCCGGTAGTTCCGCCACTGGACAATATTCTAGAATAGATACATAATGGCAACCTGGACTTGGGGCCTGAGGCCCACAGGGGCCGCTATTTCAGAGGCCCCCACACCCCCCAGCCACAAACTAGAGTCCTGTGCGGAACCAATTTGTTAAACCGACCCGCAACCCGGACCCGCAACCCACATACTTACCCACTTGGAGTCGCTGCCCGACCCAACCTGCAAGTACCTTATCCGCAACCCGATTCGCGACCCGCTGACCATCAAGACACAGGAAGTGCTGTCATTGTAAACTGGAAGTGACAGCATTAAAAGTAGGCGTGATCAGAAAAAAAGCGTAAAACTCGCTATTGAGAAGTCCCGCGACCCGCAAACACGGAGAACCACCGACCGCAGGTACAGCAGGTTTTTGCGGGTACCTGACCCACTGCAGGACTCTACCACAAACCCCGTGGGCCCACGCCCCAATTAACCCCTGACACAACTCCCCTCCACCCCCGCGAGTAACCTCCTAATATTGCTGCCAAAATCTGGCCCTCGCAGCCCCAGTCGGAAACCCCACGGGGCCTGGTCCCAACCGCATCCATCCCCCCCATCCCCCTCACTGCATACCTTACTAATCTTGCGGACGCCATCATTACTGCCCCACACAAATCTTGAAAGGTAGCGGATCTGGGCCGGCACAGTCCGAACCTGCATAATTTTTGGGGGGCATGTTTTGTGTGAGAATGAAATTAATGTTAGTGACTGTCAGTTCTGGTCAATATACAGGTATGGGATACTTTATACCCGTTATCCAGAAAGCTCTGAATTACCGAAAAGGCCGTCTCCCATAGACTCCATTTTATCCAAATAATCCAAATTAAAAAAAAAAATAATTTCCTTTTTCCCTGTAATAATAAAACAGTCGCTTGTATTTGATCCCAACTCAGATATAATTAATCCTTATTGGAGGCAAACCCAGCCTATTGGGTTTATTTTAATTTTACATGAGTATGACAATCCAAATAACTGTGAGATCCGTTATCCGGAAAACTCCAGGGGGTTTATTTATCAAACAGTGAATGAAGAGATCGCCCCACTCCTCTAGAGTGAAATTCCGCCACTCTCCATTCATTTCTATGGGATTTTGAAAGGCCTTTTTAGCAACGGATGAACTTTCACTTTCACCCATTGATAAATACTCAACAAATCTCAGAAAAATCCCATAGAAATGACCTGAGAGTGGCAGAATTTCACTCTAGAGGACTACGGTGATCTCTAATTTCACTCTTTGATAAATATACCTCTCATACCATTCAGGTCCCATGTTTAAAAATATCTGTATGCGTTGATCAGTAGGTAAGAGCATTGGGTTTATTTTGCAGCGTTAATCAGAGTTTGCCATAACAGGTGTAGAAATGTCTTCATTCCCTGCTGTTTGACGTACTGCCCAGGATGGCCCTGCTGCGCGTTACACAGAAGTTATCTTTCAGCATGTCAGTGCTTAATGTTGTTTTAATTTGGTAAAAACAGAAGGAACAATTTATCACGGATTCGCTGAAGGCTGCACACATATCCAGGTTAAATCCTACAAAGCGTCCCTACCCTGGGAGCGGGACTGTAGACATTCTCAATGCAGAATAACTTGTAAATAGGATATTTTTGGGGGGAATACATCCTATTTTTGAATTATTTGCCTTCTTCTGACTCTCTCCAGCTTTCAAATGAGGGTCACTGACCCCTTCTAAAAACCAATGCTCTTTAAGGCTACACATTTTGGGGCCGATTCACTAACTTTGAGTTTTTTTTGGGCTACTTCGACCATCGAATGGGCTACTTCGACTACGACTTCGAATCGAAGGATTCGAACTAAAAAACGTTTGACTATTCGACCATTCGATAGTCGAAGTAATGTCTCTTTAAAAAAAACTTTGACCCCCTAGTTCGCCGGAAGTCAATGTTAGCCTATGGGGAAGGTCCCCATAGGCTTGGCTAACTTTTTTTGATCGAAGGATATTCCTTCGATCGTTGGATTTAAATCCTACGAATCGTTCGATTCGAAGGATTTAATCGTTCGATTCGAAGGATTTAATCGTTCGATTCGAAGGATTTAATCGTTCGATTCGAAGGATTTAATCGTTCGATTCGAAGGATTTAATCGTTCGATCGAAGGAATTATCCTTCGATCGTTCGATCGAACTATCTGCGCTAAATCCTTCGACTTCGATATTCGAAGTCGAAGGATTTTAGTTCCTAGTCGAATATCGAGGGTTAATTAACCCTCGATATTCGACTCTAAGGGGCTGCTTCACTATGGGTCGAATATCGAGGGTTAATTAACCCTCGATATTCGACTAGGAATTGAAATCCTTCGACTTCGAATATCGAAGTACTGTCTCTTTTTAAAGAGACAGTACTTCGACTATCGAATGGTCGAATAGTCGAACGATTTTTACTTTGAATCCTTCGATTCGTAGTCGTAGTCGAAGGTCGAAGTAGCCCATTCGATGGTCGAAATAGTCCAAAAAATACTTTGAAATTCGAAGTTTTTTAACTTCGAATCCTTCACTCTAAGTTAGTGAATCGGCCCCTTAGTGAATCGGCCCCTTATTGTTATTGCTACTTTCTATTCCTCATCTTTCTATTCAGTCCCTCTCTGATTCATATTCCAGTCTCTTATTCCAATCAATGCATGGTTGCTAGAGTAATTTGGACCTTAGTAACCGGACGGCTGAAATTGCAAACTGGAGAGCTGCTGAATAAAAAGCTAAATAAGTAAAAAAACCACAAATAATAAAAAATGAAAACCAATTGTAAATTGTCTCAGAATATCGCTCTCTACTAGGGATGGGCGAATTTTTTCGCATCGTTTTGCCGAAAATGACGCCCATAGATGAATTACGCCGGCGGCGAATTTTTGGCGAAATGAAAGAGGTCAAATTCACCCATCCCGACTCTCTACATCCCTACTCTCTACATCATACTAATATACAATCTATCGATATCTCTTTCTATGTAGCCAGCCTGTTACTGAACGAGTTAATACTTATACACTTGAACAGCAAAAAGGCCATTGCTGCACACAAAGAAAATAAAATGGTATGGCAGTAATTACACAACATATGCAAATTCTTCCTTTCAAAACAACACTCTGTTAGTTAAAGGTTAACAAAACAGATTCAGCAATTCCTGCTGCTACAGAATAATTGATGCAGAACACTGAACCTTTGGAAGCTGGGAGCGGGATTCACAGAGCATAGAAATGGAAATGTATTTAAGAAATGAATTACTGCCATGCAGATGTTGCCATTGCGCTGCGCCCCTTGGCCTGGTGATAAATGTACCTGTCAGAGAGGCAGGCGCACCGGAGATGTTCAACAGTCAAAGCCAGTTTTTTTGGAAAACCCCTTTTTTTTTTTGCTAGAGGTTTAAAGGAATATTATTTAAAATTAGCAATGAATTGGGGGAAGCATCTTGCAACCCGGTGGTGTTATAAAACAGCTACATTGTGGCTCACTGCAACAGTGCAAATGTGAACATGCTGATACTTGACTGTGCCATGTAAAGCAAAGTATTGGAGCCACAGTCTTGAGTGGGAGCTCCAGGGGACACTAAAGCTGAACAGATTGTAATTGGCTATGTATTTTTAATCAAGCTAAAATTTACTTCTAATGTGGTGGTTAAGAGGGATTTCTTTTCACAATTGTTTTGCAGTATATCTCAGTAGGCTAAATGAAAAGTTCTTGCATATTATATCTATCTATCATCTATCTATCCTTTCACTATCTATCTATCTATCTATCTATCTATCTATCTATCTATCTATCTATCTATCTATCTATCTTTCTTTCTTTCTATCTATCTATCTATCTATCTATCTATCTATCTATCTATCTATAATCTATCTATCATCTATCTATCATCTATCTATCCTTTCACTATCTATCTATCTCTCTCTCTCTCTCTCTCTCTCTCTCTCTCTCTCTCTCTCTCTCTCTCTCTCTCTCTCTCTATCATCTATCTATCTATCTATCTATCTATCTATCTATCTATCTCTCTCTCTCTCTCTCTCTCTCTCTCTCTCTCTCTCTCTCTCTCTCTCTCTATCATCTATCTATCTATCTATCTATCTATCTATCTATCTATCTATCTATCTATCTCTCTCTCTCTCTCTCTCTCTCTCACTATTCTCTGTCTATCTATCTATCTATCTATCTATCTATCTATCTATCTATCTATCTATCTATCATCTATCTATTCTCTATCTATCTATCTATCTATCTAGTCTCTATCTATCTATCTATCTATCTATCTATCTATCTATCTATCTATCTATCTATCTATCTCTCTCTCTCTCTCTCTCTCTCTCTCTCTCTCTCTCTCTCTCTCTCTCTCACTATTCTCTGTCTATCTATCTATCTATCTATCTATCTATCTATCATCTATCTATCTATTCTCTATCTATCTATCTATCTATCTATCTATCTATCTATCTATTCTCTATCTATCTATCTATCTATCTATCTATCTATCTATCTATCTATCACCTATCCATCCATCCATTATCTATCTATCTATCTATCTATCTATCTATCTATCTATCTATCTATCTATCTATCTATCTATCTATCTATCTATCTCTAGATTACAGTGAAATTAGCTTAACATATATGAGTTTCTAAACCAAATATTATCTTCTAGTTGCAACCAACACACTTCTGCCATGAGTCCCTGACACATTTATCCTGCTGTCATTGGCTCTTTCCGCTGTCACCATTTTGAAGTGTGCTACAGACAAACTAATATTTCTGTAGGAATAGAACCCTGAATGGAAACCTCCACTTATCTTACACATCACCAACACCCCTTTGTAAAATGTTTATGGAAAATATGCAACTGTATATATACATGTATGGAAACTAATAGAACCCCCTCCACAAAAACACAAAGGCCCAGAGCATCATTATACGTACGAATTCAGGAATGGCCATCTCCCATAGACTCCATTTTATCCAAATAATCCAAATTTGTAAAAATGATTTCCCTTTTCTCTTTAATACGAAAACAGTTTTAGATCCCAACTAAGATATAATTAATCCTTATTGTAAGCAAAACCAGCCTATTGGCTTTATTTCATGTTTAAAATATTTTCTAGTAGACTTCATTATCCAGAAAACCCCATACCTGTATAAGTGACAGAAATCTGCTACAGGTTCAGTATATTCTAAACTGAATTTAAGTGTAACAGAGGCTTGTGATGCCATTTTAAGGTCGAAATATTGTGCTTTTGTTATATAAAATACCTTTCCTGCTGCAAGTTTGTCAGCTGCAATGTTTTGCAGTTTACTTGTCATTTAAAGTAAATCCAAAAGTATTAGCAAGCTCCTTTTAGTAGTCTATAGATTCTAACCCTACGGTGAAGAATCCAAGCTTTGGTATAGCGCCAAGCTTTCTCTTTAACAGCGGGCACAGCTAAGAATGATTGATCCCCTTTAAATGCTGCATTTGAAGGGCAAAGTACATCGTATAAAGATCCCGGCTCCCATTTGTTTTATGCCGTTTGCCAACACAGACATATGTGAGCTTGTTTATTACCTGAGATCATTCCAGAGACGAAACGAACAGAACTTTCCAGAATAGCATTAAATTAAGCATAAAACTTTGATGAATCCCTCCTGGTGTGTGCCATCTTGTATGCCCTCTACTCTTGCAGGTGCATGAATAACTCAAAACTCGAAAAAAAACTAAAAAAAAAAAAATTGTTTTGCAAAACAACATTTTCATGTATGGTACAACAGGCGGGACTGAATACTAATACTGTGCTGCCATGCTGAAATGAATTAGAAAAATGAAATGCATAAATATTTTTTAATATATTTTTTCCGGCAGTAGCAGGATCATTTTGGCTGGTGTGTTGCCAAGGGATTTGGTAATATCTGAAACCAGTTTCCTCACTATGCTATGCATGAAAAATAGAATAACTTGTCTTGTTGAGCACAGAAGGTATTGATGTTGAGGACAGACACAAGCACCTAGGCCGTATTAAGCATGAACTTCATAGTAATGGTAGGGGTCATTCGCCTATTCCATGACCTTTGTTGGTGGGGATGGAGGCAATGACCTTTTGGCCAATGCCCATGGTCCTAGGCCCTGTAATATGAACTCCATACTGTTGTAATATACCTTAATAATTTCCTCCCCCCACTTGCCTGTTACTTTGATGACTTCTAAAGACCCTTTCCTCTTAGGATCTTGAATGCTGCCCTAAATGAGCGTCTTGTCCTTTACCTGGGAGCAAAACTACATCTTTATCCTCTCCAGCTTGGAGCAACTGTCAGTAGGAAAATCCATTCATGGACATGCCATTGAAAATATAAATGAAATAGACAGGGTTGGACTTGGGGGCCTGGGGCCACCAGGACTACTGTCTCAAGGGCTCCCCTCCAGTGCCCCTCAATTCTCCATGCCCCAGCCGCAAACTCCCTGCAGCCCCCTAGGTGGGTTTGTACCTTTTTTTTGGTTCAACCATGGCTGGAGAGGGAGGTTGAGCTGCAGTGTTGGACAGTGTTGGACTGGTGTTGGGCCCAGGTGTCAGTGGACCTCTTGCTTCTAATCATTTGGTCTATTTCATGGTCACTCACTATTTCTTTATGGGAACAAAGAGGCTTAATAATGGAATACTAAAGTATAGTATGTAGAGAAAATAGACCAGGAGAATGAAGAGGTTGAGTGAGGAGAGGAGGTATAATAGTTTGGAAAGTGGGCCCTCAACCTAAGGTTTTCTGGTGGGCCCCTGGCATCCCAGTCCAACACTGGGTAGGAGACAGCCACAACTGACTCGGGCAGGGAGCGGGTTTTTCCCCAGTGTACTGCTGGCCCAGTCCGACCTTGAAATAGTACGTTCTTGAGGAACACTTATCTACATGCAAGCTTGGAGTCAAAACTGAATCCAAGAGGTCATCCTTATATTAGACTGCTAGGTCTTCAATATTCCATTTGGAAAGTGGGCCCACGATCTAAGGTTTTCTGGTGGACCCCTGGCATCCCAGTCCAACACTGGGTCAGAGACAGCCACAACTGACTCAGGCAGGGAGCGGGTTTTTTCCCAGTGTCCTGCCGGCCCAGTCTGACCTTGAAATAGTACATTCTTGAGGAACACTTATCTACATGGAAGCTTGGAGTCAAAACTGAATCCAAGAGGTCATCCTTATATTAGACTGCTAGGTCTTCAATATTCCATTTGGAAAGTGGGCCCTCGACCTAAGGTTTTCTGGTGGGCCCCTGGCATCCCAGTCCAACACTGGGTCAGAGACAGCCACAACTGACTCAGGCAGGGAGCGGGTTTTTTCCCAGTGTCCTGCCGGCCCAGTCTGACCTTGAAATAGTACATTCTTGAGGAACACTTATCTACATGGAAGCTTGGAGTCAAAACTGAATCCAAGAGGTCATCCTTATATTAGACTGCTAGGTCTTCAATATTCCATTTGGAAAGTGGGCCCTCGACCTAAGGTTTTCTGGTGGGCCCCTGGCATCCCAGTCCAACACTGGGTCAGAGACAGCCACAACTGACTCAGGCAGAGAGCGGGTTTTTTCCCAGTGTACTTCCGGCCCAGTCCAACCTTGAAATTGTCAGGGAGCCGGGAGCTCCCTCCAGGGAGGTAGTCAGGATCGAGGAGGAAGCCCTCTTGAGGGTACAAGGTCGCGGTGTCCAAAGGGTTAAACAAAGGAGTAGTCAGAATCCAGGCAAGAGTTCACAGGCAGGCAGATAACAGCAAGGTCAAAGTCCAGGCAAAGGGTCAGGATAACAATCAGGAACAAGAATATAGTAATATCAAATGTCAGGGAACCCAGGATACACATAGGCAATGTTTCCTATACTTGGGCGCCATTCTGGCGTCTGGGTAGAGTTTTTATGTTTGAATTTGGCACCATAGTGACGTCACCGACGTCCTGACGCTGGCGTCGATGCGCTGGCGTGTTTGCGCCGGCGCCGCTACCCACGTGGCGGCCATGGGCGCCGCCATTTTGGGAGCGACGCCGGAAGACATAGACGCGCCGCCCGGAGCTCCTGGAACTGCTCCGGGCGGCGTTCGTGACAGAAATAGTACGTTCTTGAGGAACACTTATCTACATGCAAGCTTGGAGTCAAAACTGAATCCAAGAGGTCATCCTTATATTAGACTGCTAGGTCTTCAATATTCCATTTGGAAAGTGGGCCCTCGACCTAAGGTTTTCTGGTGGACCCCTGGCATCCCAGTCCAACACTGGGTCAGAGACAGCCACAACTGACTCAGGCAGAGAGCGGGTTTTTTCCCAGTGTACTTCCGGCCCAGTCCGACCTTATATAGTACGTTCTTGAGGAACACTTATCTACATGCAAGCTTGGAGTCAAAACTGAATCCAAGAGGTCATCCTTATATTAGACTGTTAGGTCTTTAATATTCCACACCCCATTGGGTCTGCAAAACTTATAAATGATGGATGTCCTACTGAGTTCATAACTGTGGAGGCACTTGTCCAGAATGTCATGTTAGGAGCAAAAGGTATAAGTGTCACAAGAGAGCAAACTACTACTCCTTTAACTGTCTGAAGGCGTTTGTTTCACCTCTCGGTAAAAGTTACTTCCCTCTGTCTTAATTGTCCATTCTCCAACTGACACCTCAATATCTCATTTTACTGGCATGGAAACTAAGAGGAAGGTTTTACAAGTAAAATCCCACCTTGCTGAATATCCTAGAGTTTTGTGGGTGGAAGTAGGCATTTCAGGCCTCAGGCTTCTTCAAGGCTTTACTCTTTAAGCCACTGCCTGTTTCCATAGACTAAAAAGAAAAATGTAAATACCAGTAAGGATCATTGTCTTTCCCATTGCAAGGATAAAATAAAATACTTGTTACACAACAGGTTAACTTTATGGAAATCATTTGTCTTTAGGCAACCTCTCCATGAATAATATTTTCTTCCTGGAAGAATTAAGATAATGCACTCCTCGCTGAAAGACATTATGAGTAAACAAGGAGAATGCCGTATTTCAATAAATGGGGATTTAGTGCGCTTCATCAGTAGATTCACATTTCCAATTACGTCTTGCTAATGAGCACCCATCTGGTAATGACGTAGCCCCTTGGGGCTGAAAGGAGATACATTTGATTTCATTTTTTACTTTTTTTTTCCCTTTGGAACCTCTAATCCTTTCATCCTCTCAACCATCCCACCCCTGGCCAAAACTACAGAGCTCTAAATTACATTCTGCTTGTTTTACTTTAAAACAAACAGCCATTTTTTTGCATCATTTTGCATGGGAATTTGCATTTCTGATGAAGGTACCCCAAACCCAGGCCAAATACTGATTATTATTGAAAAGCATAATGATTCTCTGGGTCATTGGTGTAATTAGAGTGTAATGAGCCACACACACCAAACCGTAGACTAGAAGTAGACTACATTGTTGTGGCCAGATGCCCTGGTATTAATATTATGTTATTATCAGGTGGAAGCTCAAAATGGGCAGATCCATTCATTTGGCCCCCAAATCATGAGGCCATTTAAAGCAAGTGGTAAAAAAAAATATATATTACCTGTAACGTGTTCTCTCCCATTCCACCAGCAGAGGGGGCACTCGGTTTATGGGACACAATTCTGCACTTTCATAAATTGATGGATTCGTAACCCGATAACCAGACAGAAGAAATGCTAATAAATAGTGATGGCAGATTATGAAACAAAATCGGAATATTAAAAAAAAATTTAAAAAAAAAGTGTGCATACACAGTACTCATCAATTCATCAGCTCCTGCATGTTAATGCTATTTAAATAAACTGAAATAGATCTTCTCCGGTATAAGACAGATGTATCTGGTTCTGGGTCCAATGATAAACAACAGTCTTTAATAAAAATTAATGAAGAATATAATAAAATGTTCCCATGCATATTAAACGCTGTTATCTTAAATTGAAATAGAGAATAATTATAAATTATCTTGTATCTGATTCCCTTAAAAGGACTTTAAAGTATTGTGAGGCATAGCTTACTGTGTGCCCAGAACATTCCGTCTCTGTATATTTGTATTTATACAAATAGGTGGAAGAAGGTGCCATATTGATTCTCTTAGACAGTACAGTATGAGGGTATAGCTTATTGTGTGCCCAGAACATTCCTTCTCTGTATATTTGTATTTATACATATGGGAGGAGGAGCTGCCATATTGATTCCCTTAGACAGTACAGTATGAGGGTATAGCTTATTGTGTGCCCAGAACATTCCTTCTCTGTATATTTGTATTTATACATATGGGAGGAGGTGTAATATTGTTTCCCTTAGACAGTGCAGTATGAGTGTATAGCTTATTGTGTGCCCAGAACATTCCTTCTCTGTATATTTGTATTTATACATATGGGAGGAGGAGGTGCCATATTGATTCCCTTAGACAGTACAGTATGAGGGTATAGCTTATTGTGTGCCCAGAACATTCCTTCTCTGTATATTTGTATTTATACATATGGGAGGAGGTGTCATATTGTTTCCCTTAGACAGTTCAGTATGAGAGCATAGCTTATTGTGCCCAGAACATTCCTTATAATCAGTAGAGGTAAACGTTTCTTCAGCAAATCTTCTCTAGTTTTATAGATAGTTTTAAAGGGATACTGTCATGGGAAAAAATTTTTTTTTCAAAATGAATCAGTTAATAGTGCTGCACCAGCAGAATTCTGCACTGAAATCCATTTCTCAAAAGAGTATACAGATTTTTTTATATTCAATTTTGAAATCTGACATGGGGCTAGACATATTGTCAATTTCCCAGCTGCCCCAAGTCATGCGACTTGTGCTCTGATAAACTTCAATCACTCTTTACTGCAAGTTGGAGTGATATCACCCCCCCTCGCTTTTCCCCCCAGCAGCCAAACAAAAGAACAATGGGAAGGTAACCAGAAAACAGCTCCCTAACACAAGATAACAGCTGCCTGGTAGATCTAAGAACAACACTTAATAGTAAAAACCCATGTCCCACTGAGACACATTCAGTTACATTGAGAAGGAAAAACAGCAGCCTGCCAGAAAGTATTTCTCTCCTAAAGTGCAGGCACAAGTCACATGACCAGGGGCAGCTGGGAAATTGACAATATGTCTAGCCCCATGTCAGATTTCAAAATTGAATATAGAAAAATCTGTTTGCTCTTTTGAGAAATGGATTTCAGTGCAGAATTCTGCTGGAGTAGCACTATTAACTGATGCGTTTTGAAAAAAACATGTTTCCCGGTGACAGGATCCCTTTAATCTGTGTCTTCCCATTTGGCAAATGTTTTGGCTGAGACGTAAAGTTGAGCTACAGTATCTATCCTTTTGCTTGTACCCTCCCAATATCCCAATTCTCTTTCATGGTGAATGATCCGATGAGGGAGCCACCCAAGCACAGACAATTGAATTATTACATACTTACCTACTGTCCTCAGTGTTCCAGGTGAATGCGGGCAATCAAAGGGACGTGAGGTAAATAAGGGTATAACTGGCTGTGATGGAGTCAATTGAGTGAGTTTCTTTAAATGGCCCAATTTTTAAAAATATATCGGCAAGTATGTATCGCTGTACGATGACTAAACTATACAACAAAATATGTGTTTGTCGTGCCTTAGGGGAAAATCAGCTTCAAGAAATCTTAATATGTGATTCTTTCATCTCGGAAACTCGGTGCATTGGCCTGTAGCATGCATTAATGCAGAATCCATACATTTTTATCGTATTAGCTCCCAATTAGTAAGAGTAATCATTTCTCCACTGCAGATCAGAGGCTTCTTTAAGAAAACCACAGCTGTTATTTGCATGGGTATAATCAGATATTTATAGATTCAGTTAGCGGAGTGGAGGGAACGAAGGAATCACGTGCGACCCTCGATCATGTTAAACCTAGACCTTAAAGGAGACGAAAAGGGTAAAACTAAGTCAGCTTTATCAGAAAGGTCTATATAAATACACCAGTAACCCCTCAAAGTAATGCTGCTCTGAGTCCTCTGTCAAAAGAAACAGCACATTTCTTTCCTTCTATTGTGTACTCATGGGCTTCTGTATCAGACTTCATGTTTTCAGCTTAAACTTCCAGGGCTAGGGCTTGAGCATGCTCAGTTTGTTCCTCTCTCCCTCCCTTTTCCCTCCTCCCTGCTGTAATCTGAGCCCAGAGCTATGCATGAGCAGAGAGACACTCAGGCAGGAAGTGATGTCACACCAAGCTAATATAGCAGCTGCTATCCAAAAGAGAAATCACAGTGCTACGCAATATGTTGGCGCTATATAAATACATGTTAATAATAATAATAATAATAGAGCTGTTTACTTAGGTATGGTAAAACATTCTACAGAATAAATAGCTTGCACTATTATGGCTAATCTATTGGCAATAAACTGCTTTGGTAGCTTTCCTTCTCCTTTAATAATGTCGATATTCTGCACAGAACAAAGCTGCTTCATGTGTAAACACACCTGGGAGAATGAGTTCATAAATGCCTTTTAAAGTTCTTCGGACTGCGAGGCTGTAGGAAAATCCTCCTGCGGATTTCCTTTGTCACTCCTCATTTATTTATAAATCCTCTTTAATGTCATATATAAAACATGCTTTGATAATGCTCACGTCTCTGAGACAGATAATAAGAGGAATGAAGGCTCCCAGCGTAGAGTGTTTACATTGCAGCCAGACATTCTGGGAGAGGAGATTTCACTCACTTTATCAATAATTTGACAGACGGAAAGAAATTCTCATTCTTAGCAACTTCCCAACATTTTTTTTTAAATTAAGGGCAGAGACACACTGTCAGATTCGGGGAGATTAGTCACCAGGCGAATGCTAATTTTTGGCGAAGCAAAACTGGTCAAATTCGCCCATCCGTAGACTTAAAGGGGTGGTTCAACTTTAAGTTAACTTTTAGTTTGTTATAGAATGGCCAATTCTAAGCATCTTTCCAATTGGTCTTCATTATGTATTTTTATAGCTTTCAAATGGGGGTCACTGACTCCATCTAAAAACAAATGCTCTGTGAGGCTACAAGCTCATTTTTATTTCTCATCTTTCTATTCAGGCCCTCATATTCCAGTCAGCTAAAAAAAAAAAATGCAAATTGTCTCAGAATATATTAGACATTCAACTTTTTTCTTAAATAACCTCAGACAACGCGTCAGACCATGAGCTAGCATTTCTTCTTTTTTTAAACTGATGTAAACCAATAAAGGATGATATTTTAACTAATAATCTATTTGAGCGATCCTTTCGACATTGGTGTGCGCTGCAACGACTTGGATGTGAACGGTGAAAACGTCTCCCTTTTCTGAAATATACTCTTACCAAATCCACATGGGTTATTTCCCATTATTTATCAATACATTTTCCTGAAAAATCCCAATTCGGTAAAAAACTTGAAAAAACTGTCCAAAAATTTATTTATTATATATTTTTGGATCTTTGCCTGAAAACCACGAGATATTCGGAATTTTGCCATGAAACCCAGTGCAGATCAGGATATCTTCGGGACCTCTCCCATGACTTCTATACAACTGCGGCAGGTCTGAGATGCCGGATAATAAATGACGAAAAATTCAAGTTTTGTTTATACTAAAAATTTGGATTTTATAGTAAAAAAAAACTCAAACTCTTCGAGTTTTTGCCATTTGGGCTGCCACCTCAGGGACCCTTCACTCCAGTTGCTAAGTCTGCCAGCCTACACCCTCAGTGCAAATCCACCTCGCCATGTCTCGTTCAACATGTGACAATGCGCTACATTAAAATTTTTACTTTACACCCGAGGTGGGGTGTCCAAAGTCCAGACAGGCAGCGACCCAGTCTGACCCTGCCTTCTCCTCTTTATACATTGTTGTGAGGGTGTTCTGCCACTTGTTTGTGGCTTCTAATGACTTCTAGTGTGTTGACAATGCTTTTGCATCTTCCATTCCGGCCCTTTGGGTCAGATTATCTGATTTTCTGACCCTTGGCCTACCTACCCAACTTTTCCTGTTCATTTTCCACCTGACCCTGAGTATTGTCTCTACAGACTCATTGACCAATGTGACTGTTTAATATTTCTCACACCACTCCATCACCAGGTACTTCTGTCTTCAGTCTCAAGGGTTTGAAGAAATCTTCTTTCTGCCTCCAAGAAACAGTATTTTCTTTCTTGCTAAACAGTCATCCAACCCTCTCTTGAATCAGTCTATTGTTGCAACTGATACACTGTAGATGGCATCTTCAAAGGGAATGTCCATTCTTCAAATATAAATGAATGCCTTGTGTCTCTCAACCCTCTCCTCCTGTGAATTTGTACCCTTTTTAATACAGCTTCAAATATTCTTTACCCTTGCACCTGCTGACTGGCATTATTTGCTGCATCCAAGTTTATTATCAAACCCTGTCCAAAAGAGCTGAAATGAGGACGAATTCTGAACTTAAACGACCAAAGAAGACCAGAGAAGATGAGTGGATCTTCACAAACTGTAAAATTAAAACATATTCCGCATCTTTATTGAAGGTACATGAAAACAATTAAAAGTCGATGGAAGATTGGGCTGATGTGTCTTCGTTCTAATCCGAGTTTAGCCTTAGGCTGCAAGTGTATGCGCTTCAATCTTTCCTGTTGATTGTATACAGAGAATTATTATATTTTTCTCACCGCGCAGCAGAAGTAAATGCACAAGACAACAATCTTCTCTGCCTAGGGATCATTTTTAAGCAATCAATTGATGTGAGCGGGCCTCGCTTCCTACCACTTTTATTAATGAATTGCATTGGGATGTTAGAACTGGGGCAGTTGTCCTACATCCAGTAAAGCAGAGCATGAAAGCAATATGGAATCTTTATCACAACACAATACAGGCCCCAAGGAATTCTGCAGGTTGGAAAAAGAATTGTGCTGTATTCTGCCAGAGCCCCGGAACACTCCCGGAAGTCATGCAAATGCCGAATCCCACGGGAACAAACCTGAAATAGCTAATTTTAGCTTGAGAGCTCTGTAAAACAGCTGCAGTCATTGTGGAGTTCCTAATGACTTTTTAATGCCGGTTTGTTTATCCTTTTCTTTTAAAGAGCATGTTCCCTCATTGGGATGGGAAAATATTCATGTATTATTTAACGAGTTCAAAAAGAAAATGAGCAAGAACTGTCAGTGAAGTGAATCGAAAGAACATGCACATTAACCCTTGCAATCACACCTTAAATACTCATATGAGACTACTTCATACCTAGTTTGGAGGCATACTGACCATTAAATCTGATTTTAATCTGATTTTAGTAAATGTACAGCATTTGTCCCCATTTTGATTAGTACAAGGCTATTGTTGCACTGGTCTACCTGGAGCCCACCAGAGAACCTCAGAGTCTTTCTGGGGCCCACCGAATACATATGCATAGCCACACAAAACCCCACTGGTGGATCAGTCTGACCATGCAACATCCAGTGCAGAAGGGAGGTAAATGGAGCAATTTGATAGGAGCAATAGGGAAATGTAGGAGGTGACTGGGTATCATCAAATAACGCAAGAAGTCGAGGAGACTGGTGAGCTGGTGAAGTGGCAGAGCCTATAGGAAGAATAAAAATGTAAGGGCAGCAAAGAGAAGAGGGAATAGTAGCATAGATAGTAGATAGCATAGATAGTAGCAGCAAACCTTACTCAACATACAGTCAGGTTTGATTCATCCAAGAACACCATCAAACAAAATTCTGCCTTTAGCCACCAGTGCTTATCTCCTCTATCCTTAGTCTCCCACTATTTAAAGGACTCTGCAGGGGGCTCACAGGCTCCTCTGTCTATGTAGGAATGAAATACAGTTAGATGTAGATGGAAGAGCCCTGGTCAGTAGGGTATGCCAGTACCTGGGCCCATTGGGATTGTTCAGATACCCTGGTGGGCCAGTCTGCCCTATACAAGATCTCCATTTCTTCAGATGAAAATTATAGGCATCTTAAACTGTTGTTGTATAATCCTCATATAGTTCCAAGTATATTTAGGTCACCAAAAAATGTTCAACTGAAACGTCAACCAAACTAGCCTCAGGCTGGGCCTCCAGGAATATATAGGATAGCAAATAAGCATTATATACAAACTTCACCCTAACTGCCCTACAGACTCCTTGTAGTTCTTCAGGCCCACCAAGGTCGGACAGTGCCACCAGCCACTAAACTAGTTTTATTAACTGGGCAAAACAAGAGATCTGCTGTTTTTAAAATATGAGTTGGTTTTATCTGTAGAATACAGCACAAATAGTCATCACTGGTACTCATCTAATTCATTTCCTTAGTCCTCTGCAAAGCTGGACCTCCTGTTCAAACTCAAGTGTGGTTTGCTACGAATTGCCAGCTAATGGTACTGGCAGGCCCGGATTTACAGAAAGACCACCAAGGCCCTTGCCAAGGGCGGCAGGATTTTAGGGGCATGCTGCCCAACCACACCCACATTGGTTCAGAAATACTGGAGATGCGCAGGAGATAAAATTTATTTTTACATTTCCTGAGTGTCAATCCTCATTGCTCCCGTCCCGATGATAAAAATTTGCACGAATAAAAGGGAGGGGACGGGGGCGACGAACATCAGCGGGCCTAGGGGTGCCTGCTATGTAAATCCAGCCTTGGCTACAGGTCATTGTAGAAGGATAACATGTACACATCTAATTACCCCCTTACCCTTTTAGGGTCATATAATGTAAAAGCCTTTTTAACTGTCACTGATTCCAGTGGAATAGACAATAATGTGGCAGTTCCATGGCAACCCTGCGCTATCAAAGTTGGGCTGCTGCAGCTTAAAAAGTTAGGAAGAACTGGAAGAAAAATATTTTTTAAGTTGCGATTGTTATTGTTAAATTAGTGCTTTCTGTTAAGCCAGCACAATGGTGTAAAATCAGACAAAAGCTAACTACATTTTTGATATTGATTTTTTTTTTTGGCTCTGTATAATGAGCGCATGTTTCCTTCCGTAGTGGAAAAAAAGGCTGGTTGTTTTCTAAAGGGCTACAAGCATAAGTCAGAGAATAAGTTCATTTAACTAAAAGCGTAGGAGTTAGTCATTCAGGATTTGCGTCCTCTTCACTTTCTAAACTGCTATATAGATTGGAGTAATTATTCTTACTTAGTTGTGCTGATACAAAAGCAAATCCACACTTAATGATGTTCCGATCATAACAAAGAAGATGTATTTAGTGGTTTTTTGCTTAGTTAACAGTCCTACATATGAACCCACTCTTCGTTTAATTGACTACAAATGACTATCCCAAAGTATTTCTTGGATATATACCAGATACTCGAAGATATATTCCTTAAAGGACAAGGAAAGGTAGAATCATTAAGGACAAGTTGTTAGTCGCCCCTGTAGTGCACAAGCAGAGGGAATGTTGGGACAGTGGAAGAGCATGGTGGCACGGAAAGGTTCATTTTTGGAAGAAGAGACGTACCAGCCCAGGCAGTGGTGTAACTATAGAGGAAGCAGACCTAATAGCTAATAAAAGAACTCTCCTCCCCAGCTTCTTTCTTACCTGCGGCAAGGAAGGGGGGCGCAAGTAGGGTTGGGGAGTGGGTGGAGTCAGGCAGGAGTGGGCAGGGCAGAGGTGGGACATGGGCGGGGCAGAGGTAGGCCCCTCTGAAGATTTTTTTTGCAAGGGGGCACTCTAGTTACACCACTGAGCCTAGGGTCTTAAGTAAGCAACTAGAATCACTGATGGTGCCCAACAACTTGGCGACCCCAGTGATTCTACCTTTTCGTATTCCTTTAAGATGGCTGTAAATAATTTAAACTTAAACCCATTGGTATACATCTTCTTGGATAGAGAAATCATTTGACATTACTCCTATCTATATGAACGATCTGGGCCAGACTTGATCCTTATGTCTTTATTATAACAGAACCTTTTTTTTAGCAGTAGCACAGTATTACAAAATTGCCTCTAAAATGCTACCCAGTGGGGGGCTGACGGATGTGCCGGTTTCTTCCCGGGGATTGGGTTGTGGAGTTAAAAACTAGGGATGCACCGAATCCACTATTTGGAATTTGGTCGAATCGCTGAATCCTTTGTGAAAGATTTGTTCGAATACCGAACCGAATCGGAATCCTAATTTACGTTTGCAGATTTGGGGCAAGAAAAAGGGGTAAACATTTTTTTTATTCCCCTGTTTTGTTATGAAAAGTCATATGATTTCCCTTCCCACCCCTAATTTGCATATGCAAATTAGGATTTGAATTTGGTTCGGCCAGGCACAAGGATTCGGCCAAATCCGAATCCTGCTTAAATCATGGCCAAATCCCGAACTGAATCCTGGATTCAGTGCATCCCTATTAAAAGCCCACTAACTTTCAGTTACTGCCTATATATGGCATAGTAGAGAATATTGCAATAACAATGAAGTCTTCTCTCTAATCCATTGAGGGGGAATAAATCCATCCTTAGTTCAAAATCAAAGCCCATGTTGTAAATATGCAAAAGACTATTCACAAACACTGAAATGTTTCAGAAACAAAAAGGCAAAACATGTGTGCCTTCTAGAAGCCGGGCTCCCAATGGCCTGTCTCTCACAAAACCAGAGAAGCAATGTAGCGGTTACTTTATTCTCTTTCTGCTTAGATGCCGAGCTCTGCCTTTATAGACTTGCGACTAAATCAAAATCCCAGGTATATCCAGTAACGGTTTTAAAATGGTTATAAGAGAAATCAGTAAAAACCGAGATGGCAGGAACATTTCACATTTCCTTAGGGAACTGTCTTCCCAGCTCAAAGTTGACATAAGCCACATATGTGAAAAATAGAGACTTTTTGCTAAGGAAGAGAGATGTGTTTCTATTTTTCCAGTCTTAGAGGTAAAAAAAGAAGAGAAAAAAAAGCTGCAGAACTGAGACCAGAAGGCTTTACGGATGGGGAGTAGCAAGGATTTTTAAAAATCAAAGTATAGATGAGCCAAGTTAAAGCTATAAGATTCTATTATTTCTAGTGCATTGACAATCACTGGAAGGGATGGGATGTTTAGTCGGGACTACGGTTTGGCCTAGGATTTTATATTTGTATGTTGACTACCCTACTAATATTGGGCACCCAACATACATCATAGTTGTTTAATAGTTGTCAATAATATTCCCATAATCAATATGCAACTATCATAATCAAAAATATAAATGAGTAAAATGGACAGAAACTTCTTAGCTGAGTTCAAGCCTCCAACAGATTTTGGAGACCCCAGATCCTCCTAGACCACTCTGTACTTCTTTCAACCATCTACACCAGGGTTCCTCAACATTTTTCACCCGTGAGCAACATTCAGATGTAAAAAGAGTTGGGGAGCAACACAAGCATGAAAAATGTTCCTGGGGATGCCAAAAACGGTTGTTATTGGCTATTGGTAGCCCTTATGAGGACTGACAGCCTACAGGAGGCTCTGTTTGGCAGTGCACCTGGTTTTTATACAACCAAAACTTGCCTCCAAGCCTTGAATTCAAAAATAAGCTCCTGCTTTGAAGCCACTGGAAGCAACATCCAAGGGGTTGGGGAGCAACATGTCGCTCACAAGCTACTGGTTGGGGATCACTGATCAACACTATCTGTCAAACTGTACCCCCTTTTAGGTAGGTTCTAAAAAAAAGTATGTCTCCAAATCCACCCATATGCTGTTGTCCTGATGTTCCTTGTTGGGGATGAGATGTTTTTAAGAATATTCATTAAGAGACCCTGTATGCTTGTTGATCAACTGGAAGGGTGGAGATACCAGCTGCAAAGGGTCCATCACAAGAAGTGAAGCCTTGGAATTGCAAGAGTAGTATTAGCACTGTGCAGTGACCACAGGACTTATTAGGACTTTACTTGCCCTTAAAGTGTCCTTCAATTAGTTATCATTATAACCACAGAGCCATCACCAAAAGAAATGAAATATGGCTTAAGCTTATGTACAAGCAAGTAATAACAGTGACAGCAGGTGGGGGGTGCGACCAATCTCTGTTAATTTGTCTTTTCCTCCAAATTTAAAGCAAGGACGCTGTTTAATCAACCACTGTACAGAATAGCTTTATGTCTGTAAACTAGATTTAGATGAGCAGAAAATTGAATTCTCCGGCCATGCACCGTGGGAGAGGCAGGATACTGCAAATAACAGTTCCTTCCGAATATTAATGACAGACACGGGTGGGAGCATTGAGAAATGATGTGATTTCCGATCACAACAAGGATGTCTTAGCTAAGGGGGGCAGGAGGTATTTATGTTAAACATCAGCCCAGAAAATTGTTATTTTGTAATGGATAAAAGATAAAAGAGAAAGGCCACTTTAATCATTCTCTTAGCGACAGTACCTTTTGTATAGAGATGTTGCCCTATTATTTTTGGTAAACCATCATTGTGCTATCAGAATATGATCCCCATTCAATCCTGGGTCTGTTATGTTCTACCCTATCACTGTGCTCCTTAATGGCTTGATGGAAGGAACTGTACAAGTTCACAAAACTAAATGAACCCCTTCATTCTTGGGTCACTTTCTACCGACAACAGTGGGAAGAGTCACACGAAACACACTTTGCCTAAAAAGGCACCATTGCTTGAAGTGACCCTCGCCGAAAACCACCCATGTGTCTCAGAATCCTTTTGACCTCAAATCTTTCCATGGGAAACGAAGGAAGGAACATAATTGTGAGCATTAGCCTAGGCCACTTTCCATTGAGAATCATGGAAAATGAAGATACCAACTGTATTGGCCATAGGCCTAAAGGTTTTAAAGGAAGAGCAACACCAAAAAATATAATGTACTGTTGCTCTGCACTGGTAAAACTGGCACAGGATACACAGTAGATATTGTTTATAGTGTTATCAACAGGATACACAGTAGATAACAGATAAGTACTATTATAGTTTATATAAACAAGCTGCTGTGTAGCCATGGGGGCAGCCATTCAAGCACAGGATACACAGTAGATAACAGATAAGTACTACTATAGTTTATATAAACAAGCTGCTGTGTAGCCATAGGGGCAGCCATTCAAGCACAGGATACACAGTAGATAACAGATAAGTACTACTATAGTTTATATAAACAAGCTGCTGTGTAGCCATAGGGGCAGCCATTCAAGCACAGGATACACAGTAGATAACAGATAAGTACTACTATAGTTTATATAAACAAGCTGCTGTGTAGCCATGGGGACAGCCATTCAAGCACAGGATACACAGTAGATAACAGATAAGTACTACTATAGTTTATATTAACAAGCAGTTGTGTAGCCATGGGGGCAGCCATTCAAGCACAGGATACACAGTAGATAACAGATAAGTACTACTATAGTTTATATAAACGAGCTGCTGTGTAGCCATGGGGACAGACATTCAAGCACAGGATACACAGTAGATCACAGATAAGTACTATTATATTTTATATCAACAAGCAGTTATGTAGCCATGGGGGCAGCCATTCAAACACAGGATACACAGTAGATAACAAATAAGTACTACTATAGTTTATATAAACAAGCTGCTGTGTAGCCATGTGGGCAGCCATTCAAGCACAGGATACACAGTAGATAACAGATAAGTACTACTATAGTTTATATAAACAAGCTGCTGTGTAGCCATGGGGGCAGCCATTCAAGCACAGGATACACAGTAGATAACAGATAAGTACTACTATAGTTTATATAAACAAGCTGCTGTGTAGCCATAGGGGCAGCCATTCAAGCACAGGATACACAGTAGATAACAGATAAGTACTACTATAGTTTATATAAACAAGCTGCTGTGTAGCCATAGGGGCAGCCATTCAAGCACAGGATACACAGTAGATAACAGATAAGTACTACTATAGTTTATATAAACAAGCTGCTGTGTAGCCATGGGGGCAGCCATTCAAGCACAGGATACACAGTAGATAACAGATAAGTACTACTATAGTTTATATTAACAAGCAGTTGTGTAGCCATGGGGGCAGCCATTCAAGCACAGGATACACAGTAGATAACAGATAAGTACTACTATAGTTTATATAAACGAGCTGCTGTGTAGCCATGGGGACAGACATTCAAGCACAGGATACACAGTAGATCACAGATAAGTACTATTATATTTTATATCAACAAGCAGTTATGTAGCCATGGGGGCAGCCATTCAAACACAGGATACACAGTAGATAACAAATAAGTACTACTATAGTTTATATAAACAAGCTGCTGTGTAGCCATGGGGGCAGCCATTCAAGCACAGGATACACAGTAGATAACAGATAAGTACTACTATAGTTTATATAAACAAGCTGCTGTGTAGCCATGGGGGCAGCCATTCAAGCACAGGATACACAGTAGATAACAGATAAGTACTACTATAGTTTATATAAACAAGCTGCTGTGTAGCCATGGGGGCAGCCATTCAAGCACAGGATACACAGTAGATAGCAGATAAGTACTGATATAGTTTATATAAACAAGCTGCTGTGTAGCCATGGGTGCAGCCATTCAAGCACAGGATACACAGTAGATAACAGATAAGTACTACTATAGTTTATATAAACAGCTGCTGTGTAGCCATTGGGGCAGCCATTCAAGCACAAGATAGACAGTAGATAACAGATAAATTCTGAAGAATCCCATTGTATACTAAATAGTTCATCTGTTATCTGCTGTTTATCCTGTGCCTTTTCTCCTTTTCCAACTTTGAATGGCTGCCCCCTTGGCTACACAGCACATGGCTACATTTTTTGGCGTCATTGTTCCTTTAAGTCCCATGCTAACCTATAGAACAATAAAGCTAGTGACTGTTTCAGTCTTTGTGTTCTTCTCCCCATTAGCCTTGTTCTTTGTTTGCACTGTTCTCCGGAGCTGCTGAATGTTCCTCCCGTAAACAAATTAGATATAATACTAATAACGGCCCCTGTTAAAGATTTAATACTAAACATGTAATTACCTGTATCTGTATTTAGTCAGAGCGCATCTAGTCGGCTTCCAGAAAATCATATCAGCTCTTATTCTTTACAATAGGAGAGAGTATGTTTCATTTTCTGGTTAATTACAGACACACTGACTGTTGTAATCCATCACACCGCTCATAATAATGTATTGTTCCCTTTCTCTCTACAGATTAGCCAATGCTTTCCACAATTAGTAACACCTAATTCTGCCCATTTTATGATGCATGCAAGCAAGGCTTTTCTTGCCTGTGAATGTAGAGCACACAAATAAAAAGAATAAAAAGAAAATCAAGGGCCTGATTTATCCGTAGATCTCTCTCTCTCTCTTCCTTTCAAATCAGGTCGATGTTAAACTGGACTTCATCAAGTCATGTTTATGTCTAAAAACAATTTATTTTAATGGGAAATATATTATTTTTTAGTAGGGGATCACTGGGGTGGGTGTAAAAGCCAAAAAGGGTAATATTTGTGACCAATGTCTGTCTTAGATTCTATTGGAAGTCCATCTTGAAGGTCAATTTTGGGTGAGATCTGATATGCCCACTAAGATAGCAGTACATTGTATGTAATCTTATTATAAGCTAAGGCAGGCCCTGGCCAAATGCTGGACTTCAAAGCGAAATTAAAATGTCCAAAAACAACCCGTTTAGGAAATGATGTTACCTTTAGTTCTCTGTTGGCAATATAGTATGATAGTGCTCATTCAGCAGCCTCATTAATTTAATCCTCCCCTTGAATTCACTGCTGGAATCCACTCTGATAATTCATATTTAATTCATATTTAATAACCATGCCATTAACAAAAAAATAGCCCATACATCACTATTCTGCGGGTGACAGTTATTCTCCAAATGACCTTTTCCCAGCCCATCCCAAATTCATTTCTTATTGAAGTTATTCACTCAGCTAGCAGTGCATTAAAATGCCCAAATGATCTGAGTGTGATTTTCAAAGTTCTATCAAGTATACCAGTACTTTACAATAGGTTATTAACCATACAGGCTTTAGGGTGAGATAATCTGTAGAAGGAAGGGGCTGGGCCAAAACAATTGTTGCTTCCTTGGTGTTTGTCTGGAATTTCTGATGTTGCACGGTCCATGGTAGACATATTCCATGGATATATGAAGCACCGGTCAATGTATGTTAAATGAGGGTAGGGATTGGGGTTAGCAGACAATATATGAAGGCCAGCTGGCAGTTGCTTAGCTTGTGGATAAAGCCATTGCAAGTTGGATTGGGTAAGGGCAGAGACACACGCTCAGATTTGGGGAGATTAGTCGCCTTCGAAAAACGAAGAGCTCCGAGTGGCATCCCACCGGCAATGTAGATTCTAGCTGACTGGAGGCAGTTCGGGAAGATTAGTCTCCCCAAAGAAGAGGCGATTTATCACCGGGTGACTAAATACTCCCCAAATCTTCGCGCTTACCCTCACAAGGAAACTCCGGGAGAATCGATCGATCCGAGTGCCATCCCGCTGGCGATTTCGATTCTATCCGGCAGGAGGCAGTTCAGGGAGATTAGTCGGACCGAAGAAGAAGCGATTTATCTCCGGGTGGCTAAATCTCCCCGAATTAGGTCCTGTTGTGGGTTTGCAGGTTTGAATCCTCAAAGGCTTCTAATGTGTGTCTACTTAGTATACACAGATGCAATCACCCTGCTGGTAATGCTGGTATTATCATTTATTTTTGGTTGGTGTTCCCTCCCCTAATTTGTTTATTGTACTTTGATCTTGTATAGGAAATTAGGGCAGTAGCCAAATACTTTATACAGCTATGGGATGTGTTATCTGGAAACCCATTTTCCAGAAAGCTCTGAATTACAGAAAGGCCGTCTCCCATAGACTCGATTATATCCATATAATCCAGATTTTTAAAAATGATTTTCTTTATCTCTTTAATAATCGCTTGTACTTGATCCCAACTAAGATATAATTAATCCTTATTGGAAGCAAAACCAGCCTATTGGTTTTTTAAGGTTATATGATTTTTTAGTAGACTTAAGGTATGAAGATCCAAATTACGGAAAGATACGTTGTCCGGAAAACTCCAGGTCCCGAGTATTCTGGGTAACAGGTCCCATACCTGTACCTTATAGTGATGCTGTAATCCTATATTACACTTGTTTTTCAAACCAAAGCAACAGTTTAGAAGAGCATATCCCTGTTTTGTTTTCTATTTTTTGGAGAAGTAAAGCCTAAAACACATTCATTATTCATTCCAATAACCCCTGTGTATTTAAAATGAATCTACTTACCTGTTCAGAGCTCAAGTCTAGTCCCGAGTGCAGCCTGCTGAACGACCCTGAGCATCCACTACCAGCCCTCACCTCTTCAATGGAAAGCTTTTTGCTTGATAGGTGTTTAGCACCAGCCAAAGGAATTGCAGTTGAACAGGCGAGGAAGCTGAGTGGAATGTATATTTTTTTATTCCTACTAAGCACTATTCATTGGGAACAGACCCCTAAGTTTGCTAGGTGCGCGTACAATAGAATACCATACAATAGGTCATGTTTATTCCTAACATATTAGGCCATTCTAAGTGAGCAGTCAACATTATGGCTATATCCAATTGAAGTAATCTGGGCTATTAATTCAGAATCCAGATAGCATGAAGCAGTAATTAAAGGGACCAGTGAATGCTACCCGAAATGGTATCACCACCATCCAGGGACATAACCACAGAGGGGCCTAAGAGTGTAAGGGACCGAAAGTTTGAAATTAATTATCAACTTTTATATATCTTGGTACAATAGGTCAACTTACCAATGTTTCAGGGCCCCAAAATGCCACTGCCACCATCCCTCTTATATATGGCTAATAGAGTTGCCACCTTTTGATAACATTTTTACTGGCCTGTGAGTTGGCGGGAACAAAAGGGGATGGACTGTGATGTAAAAGGGGCTGGTTATGATGTAAAGGAGGTGGAGCCATGTCTCACAATGGCCAGAAAGCGATTGAGGAGCCATCCTGGCAGAGAAGAGGTATGTTTTGGGTGGATTGGGGTGGGCCAAGGACTTTTGTTTAGCAGGCCCATGGGGACTGAAAGGCAGTCGAAGGACAGGGACAAGACAAGGCAAAGAAGGGTTTTTAGGGAAATGTAGTCCAGTGGGAGGAGCATGAGGAGTGAAAAGAATTGTGCCAAAAGGAATCGTCGCCATTTTGTAATACAGCTGGGCTTTCGGAAAGAGAGAGTGGTGATCAAATGGTTTGTATTTGGTGGGCTCTTGTAGCCAGGAGTAATGGACAAGGTAATAAGTTTGGCAAGTGCGGAGGAAAATCCGGATGTTCTAGTACTACACGCAGGTGGCAATGACATGGGAGCAATGAGCCAATGGACCTTGTAAGGGCCATGAAGCAAGATGTGGATAAGTTAAGATTATTGTTTGGTGGAGTAGTGACAGTGTGGTCGGAAATTATGAGTCGGATTACATGGAGATGGGCACGGGATATGGCGGCCATGGAAAGGAGCAGGCAAAAGCTGAATAAGTTACTCAGTGCTTTTATTCGACAATCTGGGGGTATTGTGGTAAGGCATAAGGTTTTGGAGTCCAGGCTACCAGGGTACTTTTCAGCAGATGAGGTACATTTGTCAGCGGTGGGGACAGATATTTTCAATTTGGATTTGTCTGATGGGATTGAAAGGGCCCTGCTGTTAATGGGTGGGGGGCATGTCGGGCATAAGGGTCATGCTGGAATGCCCATGCAGAAGTTGGGTAGGTCTGAGGCTAGGGGTGATGGTGATTGGCCACTGTTAAAAGGAGAGGGAAAAGATAAAAGCACTAGCCTCAGGATTTGGACAGGTGCTTGGCAATTGGATCTCCACAAGAGAAGCCTTCAGCGGCCATTATTTGGTTTCGAAATGTTAAGAGATGTAAGGTTAACTTATGTATTAATAAAATGACTTGCGGCCTTTTCAATCCACAAAGGAAATGTGTAAGTGTGTTTACTGAAGGGTGTTGGTGAAAGGAGGGAGGGTCCAGAGATTGATGATGCCCGTGTCAAGGGTATTACAAATTTACCAGCAACTACATTGTCTGTAATTTTGTAATACCAGGCCCCGGCCGGATGTCAGCCCGAATGGAGCCTGCATTGACATAAAAGATTATAAAGCATTCATGTAGCTACACTAAGAAGTGGCGACAAGTCACAACAAAATCGAGCATAAATTCGTATTGTACGATTTTTCACTGTGAAAACTCGACTTTTCCGGATTATCCAGCGCAGATCACATTGTCAAGAAACAACTTCAGGGACATCTGCCATTGACTTCTACATGACCTTAACAGGTTTGAGATGGAGTATTTTCGGATTTGGATTTTTAGCAGCTTTGGAGCATAATAAATCTCTAAAAAATTTAATTTTTTTGTTCCACAACAAATTCGAGTTTTACCCCTAAAAACCTCGTCCAGAAAAAAAAATCAAGGTTTAATAAATGGGCCCCCAAGTATAAACACTGGTCAAGGTCTTCTAAGCATAAAAAACACTGATGCATTTTCCCTATTTATTAGAGTAAGGAGTGAAAACAATCCATTCCACGGCTGCATTTTAATCTCTCTCTGTTGCACTTGCGGAATGTGTTTAAATCACAGAAACAAATCCTTGTTCACATTGCTATACGTTTCCCTTTTAATCTTTTTCTTTTCCCAGTTAAGGTTCGTCAGAATTTCTTTTTTCCACTGCATTATTTATTTGTGAAATAACCTGATGCATTCGCTAGGACAGAAAGTCGTGCTGGAAATTGCCTGACACATTTGCAAATGATAAAAGCACATTAAAAAAAATGTCCTTTCCCGGTGAGAAACAAAGAATACCTAAAATACAAACTCTAAAAAGAATTCATACAGCTGAAAGAGCTGTAGATGTTTCCGCAATGGTAAGAAATGCTTTAGATGCGGGATATATATATGGAGGAGCTTCGGAATCGTTTTCATTTTATAAATGGATTGAGAGAATACATAATAATAATGCATATACTCAGGCCCACCTGGACTTATTGAGAAGAATGTCTCATGGGTGAGCACAATTTGAGCTTAAAGACGTATTAAATCAATTTGCTTGCCTTCATATGATTTTCAGAGCCAGAACTAACAACAGCAGGTGGTTAATATTTATGCTACCCAAAATTCTAAATTATAGTCAGTGCAGCATTGCTATGTTGGAAAAATGTTTTCCCTTGGTAACTGTCTGAGGCAAATACAATGTTGTAGTTATCTACATAATCAGCCTAGCTTCCATGAAGGTGTTTCTGGCACTGCCTGCACTTTCAGCAGGGGGTCCCCAACGTTTTTTACCCGTGAGCCACATTCAAAAATAAAAAACTTTGGCGAGCAACAAAGGCATGCAAAAACTTCCTGGGGGTGCCAAATAAGGGCTGTGATTGGCTATTTGTTAGCCTACAGGAGACTCTGTTTAGCAGTACACCTGGTTTCTATACAACCAAAACTTGTCTCCAAACCAGGAATTCAAAAATAAGCACCTGCTTTGAGGCCACTGGGAGCAACCTCCAAGGGGTTGGTGAGCAACATGTTGCTACTAGTTGGGGATCACTGACTTTTAGCAATGCACATCAATCCATTAGGGGTCATTTTCTTATGCAAATTCAGTCCAATTTTGGACTTCATTTGCATGTTTTTTTTAACCAAAGCTTTCCCCTGCCAAGGAGGAGATGCCTTCAAGGCAATTGCATGCATGTGTTTTGACATGAATAAGGCACATTTACCCGACTCTTTCTGACCAATGTGGGATCTGTTGAGTTTCCTCCAACTTGAAGGTGGCAGTTAATCCAGTGTTGCTCAGTATCAACACATGCACCTCTACCCATTTTGAAACAGGAGGTGCACCAACACCGAACACAACTATATGGAAGTGCAGGAAGCGACTCTGGGCACAATGACCTGTAATAAATAGTATCAATTCACCATCTAATACAGTTGCAGTCATGAATTAACTCTAATCATGGTTCAGACGAATTCTCTTCTCTGGATTCAGCCGAATACTGACCCGAATCCAAATACTGATTGCGTCTGGAAATTGACAAGGCACCAACGAAAATTGTTGACTCGCATTGCAAATTTTTAAGGTTATGATTTTGGATTCTTGGATTCATCCGAATCCAAATCCTGCTGATAAAAGGCTTGGTTTTATCCGAATCCCAAACCAAATCCTGGATTTGGTTTGTCCCTAATTGTTTTCTCTCTCTCTTGCTCAACCTATGTTGGGTCATTGCTTTTGACTCCTCTACCCTACTTCCATTCTTAACCTCCTACTCTATAGAGGTTGTTTATGAGGTGGAAGGCAGGGTGCCATGGTGCAATCCGCCATTTATTTTGCACCCTAGGGCCAAACGATCAGATTACAATGACGGAAATGGTCGCTAATGGGATAGCGATGTGGTTCTTGATCACCAAAAAAAAATTAAACCTGCCCAATTGATATCTGGCTGATTTTCAGCCTGATATTGATCGCGGAGACCCGTCAGAACACCCCCTACATGGGCAAAAAAGGACCAATATTGGCTCCTTTAATTTGTCCGTGTATGGTCACCCTTATACTCTTGTTGAAGGCTGCGGGTCTCTGCACTCCTGTGACTGACCCCATGAATATCGTACCCACCCCATAACTTTCACGGCATTTGGATGATAGTTCTCAGCTCCTGTTACAGTCAGTGCCAGGGTCGGACTGGGTCGATGGGCCCCGACGACCCAAACACGTTGCACACAGCTGGCAGTCCAATTGAATGAAGAAATGATGCGCACAGGTAATCAATGGCGGGGGGGGGAGAGGACAGAGGGGATTTGTGGTTAGGGAGGGGGGCAGAATGTGGCAGCCCCATTGGGCCCAGACCCTCCCCCAGTTTGACGTTGACCAGTGCTAAACTCTTTTCACCTCTTGTCAGAACAAATGAGACCTGTTTAGCTCTGCCCTTCATTAAATCACCTTTTTTATTCAGAGTGGCACAATCAATTTAATTTGCGGCATTTACACAAACTTTACCTTTCTTTTTAAATCGATCCCATACTTTCCCTAGATTGAGAGCTCTTGTGCACAGGGGCAATGCATTATTCATCTGGACCTAGTTTGCATTTGCTGTGTTTACTGCTTTTGCCTCTGGGTACGGTTTCATGGGAATTGTTCATAAATAAACTATTGTCTCAGACAAAGCAAAGGAAATAGTAATAGTGGAAAATGCATTAAATAAAACAAGGAGAAAAGAGGCTCTAAAAACCACCCTAATAGCGAGGTGTTGCCAGAGAACTGCAATTCTCCAAATGCACCAAAACCAGCGGCGCAGCATACAGGACACAAATAGCACTAGCAGGGACATTTGCTGTTTTTCTAAAATTTTTCTTTGTGGTGCTCGCAGGGCGCATGGTAGTGGAATTGGGCTATTTGGAAAAATGTACATCATGCAAGATCTCATCTCCAGAAATAACTAAGGAGGCAAAAGCTTTGTGTAAAAATGTAAAAATAAATAAGAAGTCACTGAGCACCTGGAACACTTCAGTTTTGCAGGGGGTGAGCTGAAAATATATGGAGAGCTACAGCCAGACACTGAGATTCTTTCCCCACCTGTACAGTGTCCCAGTTCCATCTCAGAACCACAGCTGCAGTTATATTTGTCCCAGTTATATAGTTACTTTCTCCTAAGGGGCTTGTTTCACAAACTCGCCCTATTCTCTCAACCCTGCCTTATTGTTTCCATCTGACTCTTCTGTCACTATCTTGCCTCACTCTCTCAACCGTGCCCTATGGTCTCCACCTTACTCTTCTGTCACTATCTTGCCTCACTCACTCAATCCTGCCTTATTGCTTCCATCTGACTCTTCTGTCATTATCTTGCCCTACTCTCTCAATCCTGCCCTATGGTTTCCATCTTACTCTTCTGTCAATATCTTGCCCTACTCTCTCATTCCTGCCCTATGGTTTCCATCTTACTCTTCTGTCAATATCTTGCCCTACTCTCTCAATCCTGCCCTATGGTTTTCATCTCATTATTCTGTCATTATCTTGCCCTACTCTCTTAATCCTTCTTACTCTCTTAATCCTGCCCTACAGTTTCCATCTTACTCTTTTGGTACTATCTTGTTTCTCTCTCTCTCTATCCAGCCTCATGGTTTCCATCTTACCTTTCTGTCATTATCTTGCCCTTTTCCTTCAATCCTACTATTATCACCTTACTCTACTCTATCAATCCTGCCCTACTGTCTGTTTCCATCTTGCCTTACTGTTGCCTTATTTCCCTACTGTCAACATTTTGTTAGACTGTTACAATCTTGATCTAATATATGCATTGTCCACTCCCTTTACTACCTATAATTGCTGCTCCCATTAACCTACTATGTACAGGGGGTCTGAGTAGCCACTCTAAGGGGCTGATTCACAAAGGGTCGAATATCGAGGGTTAATTAACCCTCGATATTCGACTGGGAATTAAAATCCTTTGACTTCGAATATCGAAGTCGAAGGATTTTAGCGCAAATAGTGCGATCGAACGATCAAAGGATTATTCCTTCGATCGAACGATAAAATCCTTCGAATCGAACGATTCGAAGGATTTTAATCCAACGATCGAAGGAATATCCTTCCATCAAAAAAACGTAGGAAAGCCTATGGGGAACTTCCCCATAGGCTAACATTGAGTTCGGTAGCTTTTAGATGGCGAACTAGGGGGTTGAAGTTTTTTCTTAAAGAGACAGTACTTCGACTATCGAATGGTCGAATAGTCGAACGATTTTTAGTTCGAATAGTTTGAAGTCGTAGTCGAAGGTCGTAGTAGCCCATTCAATGGTCAAAGTAGCCCAAAAAACACATCGAAATTCGAAGTTTTTTTACTTCGAATCCTTCACTCGAAGTTAGTGAATCGGCCCCTAAATGTCAGCTTTTGCCTGACTGCTTTATGAGCAGCTGTACAAATAGCTCATTGCTGTATAAGAACAGAGGCAAGTTTTGTGTAATGGGCCCAAATCCCTATTAGTATGTATTAGCAAATATTTCAGAGTGGATTGTAATCACCGTGGTTATGTTTTGTGCTGCTTGCTACATCCTTATAATGAATCGTTTCAAAGAGCAGAACAAGGTATTATTAAATCAGGCTGGATCTCTAAGGGCAGCCACTGTTATTATATAGTAAAAAAATTAAGAATTTTCATTATTGTAGAAGGGATGTGTGTGAATAGACTGTACTGTGCAAAATCAGCATTAAAAAGCCTTATTTCTTCAATGGATTCAGCATTAGAAGCATATGGCTGAACACAATGATTGCTGATGAGCTTGTAACCGCAGCTTGTTCCAAAACCCTCTTTTTGCCAAGCACCTCTGCTTGTATAGAATATTTACAGAAAGGGCACACCGAGGGAAAGGAAAAGAACCCCCCCCCCCAAATATATGCAACATTAACTGCCCACTATTGACTTACCCTTCTGGTTAGTTTCTAAGCTCGTTGGTATGTTCAATTGACTTAGTGCTGGCTTACTAGTAGACCAGGTATGGAGATCTAAATTACAGAAAGGTTTTTATAATCCGGAAAACCCCAGGTCCCCAGCATTCTGAATAACAGGTCCCATTTTTTTTTAGTTTTCCTTTAGTGGTCTTAAAGTCTGCAAGGGAATTTGACCTCCTAGATGTTACTGGCACTGAAATATAAATTCTACACCCATTCCTTTAGCCAGATAAGCAAGAGCACTGAGCATACAGCATGTCTAATGACAAGTCATGGAGCCGCATGCAGTGAAGTTCAGGATTCACCAGTAAAATACAAATTAATTGGTGATTAATGCTCAGCTATATGGGTGCCAAGTTTCTAGGGTAACACAGAGCTAAGCCGACTGCTGCAGCGATAGAGCGAAGGCTCTGTAATTTGTTAATGTCCTGTTAATTAGACAGGAAGGAAACAAACATTAAAAGATAAAACGGCAATTTAAACAAAGTGCATTTCTTCTTGGAAAATGTTAATATTCATACCCTAAAAATTAACTCGAAATTATCAGAACGGCTCAGTATCTCTGCGAGATCGGCACAGAGAGTCGTTAAATACGGAGAAATAAATTCTGCTAATCTGGCGGCTGTTGTAAATCTTGCAGCAAATTCAATATGTTATAATGGCACATAAATAACCCACAGTTAGAGAGAGACAGACAGACAGACAGACACATAAAGTAAGATTATAATATAGATAGAATAGATACATGCACTGACTACTAACAGATACTATGGTTGCAATGGGCAGCTGCACTGGTATCCCATATTGTAAAATGCAAGGATATTAGAAATCAGTAAGAAGGTCCATTACCATTTAAGGAAAATAGTATAGAGTATCACTCATGTATTATATGGCATAATGTGCCCCCTACTGTAAATGATAAGGATATTAGAAGTCACTGAGGGGTTGTTCTGTGACCATATAAAGACACAAGGCTGCAGGCTGAGTTATACAGGGAACTCTGAGTATCACTCATGTATTATAAGGGATAATGTACCCCCTACTGTAAATGATAAGGATATTAGAAGTCACTGAGGGGTTGTTCTGTGACCATATAAAGACACAAGGCTGCAGGCTGAGTTATACAGGGAACTCTGAGTATCACTCGTGTATTATAAGGGATAATGTACCCCCTACTGTAAATGATAAGGATATTAGAAGTCACTGAGGGGTTGTTCTGTGACCATATAAAGGCACAAGGCTGCAGGCTGAGTTATACAGGGAACTCTGAGTATCACTCATGTATTATAAGGGAGAATGTACCCCCTACTGTAAATGATAAGGATATTAGAAGTCACTGAGGGGTTGTTCTGTGACCATATAAAGACACAAGGCTGCAGGCTGAGTTATACAGGGAACTCTGAGTATCACTCATGTATTATAAGGGATAATGTACCCCCTACTGTAAATGATAAGGATATTAGAAGTCACTGAGGGGTTGTTCTGTGACCATATAAAGACACAAGGCTGCAGGCTGAGTTATACAGGGAACTCTGAGTATCACTCATGTATTATAAGGGATAATGTACCCCCTACTGTAAATGATAAGGATATTAGAAGTCACTGAGGGGTTGTTCTGTGACCATATAAAGGCACAAGGCTGCAGGCTGAGTTATTACTTCTAGTATCTTTATACATTTCAGTAGGGGGTACATTATGCATTATAATCTACATTTTGTGTGAAATATCGGGAGGGGGATCAGAGGGGTCGGTGTCCAATTTGGGCGTGCCGGTGTTCAATTCGAGCGTGGCGGTGTCCAATACGGACATGCGGCGTCAAATTCGGCGGCCGGGGACCCCTGTTATAAACGCCGCGTTCTGACATCAGAACGTGCCGTTTATAAGGCATAGGGAAATGACCAGACTGTAGATTATAAGTCATTATATATATACTATATATATATATATATATATATATATATATATATATATATATATATATATATATATATATATATATATATATACAGTATATATACACAAACACACAAAAAATATATTTCAAGTAAAAAAAAAACAGAAGCTGTTAGACATTTTATTTTCGTCTTCCACAGTTATGACTTATAGCTAAAAGCTCGACTGCTCCAAATAGCAATTCCACTCCCTAGGCAATGTACTGAAGTAGATGCGGCTGTTCAGTAAATTGCTTCCCTGCCTTAGGCACCGGTGCTATCTCCTGCAGAGCTGGGTGGCTGCTTGTGTTTTTAGAAGCAAAGATCCACGGCGCTCATATCCTAAACTGTATCCAGCAGAACTGTAACCGAATCTTCAATTCATTGTCTTTTTCTAGTTAAATGCCAGATATAATACTCCATTGTAAATGTATGTGGGTCAGAGGGCTGAGAAGCTTAAAGGGATACTGTCATGGGAAAACATGTTTTTTCCCCATCAATTAATAGTGCTACTCCAGCAGAATTCTACACTGAAATCCATTTCTCAAAAGAGCAAAATGGTTTTGTTATATTCAATTTTGAAATCTGACATGGGGCTAGACATATTGTCAGTTTCCCAGCTGCTCTCAGTCATGTGACTTGTGCTCTGATAAACTTCAATCACTCTTTACTGCTGTACTGCAAGTTGGAGTGATATCACCCCCCTCCCTTCCCCCCCAGCAGCCTAACAACAGAACAATGGGAAGGTAACCAGATAGCAGCTCCATTACGCAAGATAACAGCTGCCTGGTAGATCTAAGAACAACACTCAATAGTAAAAACCAAGTCCCACTGAGACACATTCAGTTGCTTTAAGTAGGAGAAATAACAGCCTGCCAGAAAGCAGTTCCATCCTAAAGTGCAGGCACAAGTCACATGACTGGGGGCAGCTGGGAAACTGACAATATGTCTAGCCCCATGTCAGATTTCAAAATTGAATATGAAAAAATCTCTTTGCTCTTTTGAGAAATGGATTTTAGTGCAGAATTCTGCTGGAGCAGCACTATTAACTGATGGATTTAAAGGCAAAGACTAAGGTACTTATGTCAGCAATATAACACATTCCCTCTACTACATTAGGGAGGCAGTGAGAGGTAAGCCAAATGCGTTTGCTGCTTTGAAATTGGCATAGAGAGGTGAATTTGGGGACATTAAAAAAACGAGCCTCGTTTTACTGTCGGCTTTAGACCCTTTTGCAGGATTGGGTTGCACCTCAATGATAATGTGCATCTGTTTTGGTTAAGGGAGGATGGCTAGAAGCTTGAGGGGTAGTGATGGGTGAATAAATTCGCCAGGTGCGAATTCGGGACGAAATAAAAAGGCATAAAAATTGTTGCACATCAAATTATTCGGACGATCATTGACTTTAAGGCACTTGGACAAAATAGGTGCGTGTAGAAAAATTGACATCAAAACTGATGTGTGTCAAAGTTATTTTGACGCCCACTGACCAATTTGTTTCGTAAAAGTTGCGGCAAATCGAAAGGCGACAAATTCGCCCATCGCTATTGAGGGGGACTTTAAACTAGACATAGGTGTGGTGAGTAATATTTACCCATATACCCCTGTAGGATATGCAGTACAGGTATGGGATCTCTTATCCAAAATGCTTGGGACTTGGCATTTTCCTGATAACAGGTCTTTCATTAATTTGGATCTTCACACCTTAATTCTACTAGAAAACAATTTACACATTAAATAAACCCAATAGGCTGGTTTTGCCTCCTACAACAATTAATTATATCTTAGTTGAGATCATGTACAAGGTACAGTTATGAAATTTGTTATCCAGAATGCTCGGGACCAGGGGGTTTCCGTATAAGGGATCTTTCTGTAATCTGGATCTTCATACCTTAATTCTACTAGAAAACCATATAAACATGAAATAAAACCAATAGGCTGGTTTTGCTTCCAATAAGGATTATTTATATCTTAGTTGGGATCAAGTACAAGCGACTGTTTTATTATTACACAGAAAAAGGAAATAATTTTTAAAAATTTTGATTATTTGGATAACCTGGAGTCTATGGGAGATGGCACTTCTGTAATTTGGAGCTTTCTGGATAACAGGCTTCCAGATAAAGGATACCATACCTGTACTTTAAAACTGATCCCTTTGTCCTACTTTATAAACCCACCCAATGTATCAGTATTAAGATAATGTTGCGCTCTTTTGGAGAATTATTTGGATAAAATGGAGCCTACAGGAGAGGGCACTTTTGTAATTCTGAACTTTCAGAATTAAGTGGCTTCTGGATAACGGATACCGTACCTGTACTTCCAAACCGATCCCTCTGTCCTACTTGATAAACCCACCAATGTATCACTATTTAGATAACGTTACACTCTTTTGGAGAACAGTATATTATGAATCATTTGGATAAAATGGAGCCTACGGGAGACGGCACTTTTGTAATTCGGGACTTTCTGGATTAAGAGGCTTCCAGATAACGGATACCATACCTGTACTTTCTTTTTACTCATTTGTGATTTATTTCTTGTACATTGTCCATTTGATACCTGTGCCAGCCTTTAGGGGTCAGTATACCTCTAACGTTAAAACATTTTATTACAGAGCAAAAAGAAAACTGTAAATAGAGTCTGTCTCAAGGTCCCAAATCAAGTGCCGCCTCTCTCTCCTGTTCCTTCCTAAAATCCAATTCTCTCACTCATTGTAACACCGGGTAACTTTCAGCCACGTCTCCGCAGTTTATTTATCACTGAATCAATACGTATCCTCCCATTTTTTCCCAGCATGAGGGAATTAAACAAAGGTCACTCTTTTCTCCAACAGGACGATTTAAATGTAATGGCGACACATTGGATAATAATGAGATTCTACCTGTGCCTGGGGGGGACGTTGAAGGAAACTATTCAAAGTTTCCTTTGTCAATTGTTTAGCCATAATATAATGTTCTGCAAAAGTATGGGATCATCATCAGAAGCCCGTTATCCAGAAAGCTCCGAATTACGGAAGTACTGTCTCCCATAGACTCCGTTTTATCTAAATAATCCAAATTTTTTAAATTTTGATTTCCTTTTTCTCTGTAATAAAACAGTCGCTTGTACTTGATCCCAACTAAGATAAAATTAATCCTTATTGGAAGCAAAACTAGCCTTTTGGGTTTATTTCATGTTTACATGATTTTCTAGCAGACATAAGGCCACCATACACGGGCCGATAAAAGCTGCCGACAGACCGAGTCAGCAGTTTATTGGCCCAGTGTCGGACTTGCCCATCGGGATACCAGGAAAAGTCCCGGTGGCCCGCTTGCTGCTAAACATTTGGCCTATTTCATGGTCATTCCCTATTTTTATGAGAACAAAGTGGCTAAATAGATGGAATAACAGGTTATAGTATTATAGTATGTATAGAAAAGAGACTAGGAGAATAGAGCTTGAGTGAGGAGAGGAAGAATAAAAGTACTAAGAGTGGGCCCCCCATCTAAGATTAATTGGTGGGCCCCTAGTCAAAGGTTTTTGGGTGGGCCCCTGGTGTCCCAGTCCAACACTGTATTGGCCTGTGTGTAGGGCCCTCAGAAGTCCATCGGCAGGGTAAAAAATCCTGTTGGACCGCGGCCACATCTGTTCGTTGATGCGGTCCCACAATCCGAACCCCCATATAGCCGCCATTACTCCTAGGGCCTACGATCCGATCAGCCCAATATCGCCCACCCCATGGTGACATCGCCAAACGAGTGGATCTCCCTGTGTATGGCCATGTATTTTCGGAATCGGATTTATAGCAGCTTTGGGGATTTTGAATTTTTTTTTTCCCGCTAAAAAATTTAGCTTTCCTCCTAATAACCTTGACCAGAAAGAAATTGAGGTTTAATGCATGGGCCCCTTGGTCTACAATGCCATGTTCTCAGTTGGAACCCTGACTGAGTTGGAAACCCAACTGTGATCCATGCCCGATCCCCAATCAGTGCCCAACCTCTTATGGCTGAATTAAAACAACTCCCAGCAGCAACGTTCCAACATCTAACGGTAACCTTCTCAGAAGAGATGGGGCTGATATAGCAACAAAGTGAGGGGCAACTTCATATTTATCCCCTTGGGTTGGGAATGAGATGTTGGGCATCAAGGGGGTCCCAGTACTTTTGGCCATATAGTTTATGAATAATCAAAGTAAGAGACAAACAAACTATTCACTTCTGACTGATTTGCTTTTTCACTGTTATAGTCATACTTGTATACTTGACAACTAAAAGGGTTAATTGATCAATATCTTTAATATTATTCCAGGTTTACAGTTACAAATGCTGATATCCCTTTGAGAGTGACCTTGCTTAAATATAACTGGGAATTAAGGAACATCTTTTTTATTCTCTACCACCATATCTCTCTTTTTCCTGTGATCTGAAACAAATATATCAGCTTTGATATATCGTCATAGAAACAAATCCGGCGGTGTCAGGGACAAAATCCGACATGCTGTGCTAGAACGCCGCGCTTTCACCTAATTTGAGGTGTCGGTACAGACTGGGTCATCTTTTTTCATATAATCTTCAAACTGAGCTCTCCACCGGGTGCCAGAAAGGGATAATAAAAGTATAAAAATATATATATAATTTTTTTCTTGTACCTAGAATTGGCAAACTTTTATATTTCATTCTCAGCGGCGCGTTTATAGCATTCATAAAATCCTTAGAAGACTTTTTCAAAGGTCTGAAGCGTATTCACCTTACGTGCAAGCTTTTGTGTTGATTGAGAGGAGCGCTCCTGCCCTCTCGTTTCAAAGAACCGCTGCTGCCGGCGAGGAACAAGGAAAATCCTGTTAAAATTAGGGCTCAGGAAGGAGGCTGCGAAGATCGGGTCTAGAGAAACAGCTCCAAATTTATTATAAGTCTGCAAATGCATAATATGTCATACATTGATCTTATTGCTTTTATTGGTAAAAAAGAAAAACAAAAAACAAGAGACCTCTCTGATTAGGATTTTGGGCTGTGGGATGGCGGGCAGGGAATGAGGGGATCGGAAGACCCTATACAGGTTTGGTTGAAAATTCCCAGCAACTCCCAGTATGTGCTACTTACAACTCTTTTAAGCTGGCCATAGACGCAACGATCCGATCGTACGAATCTTGGATTCGTATGATTTTCGGACTGGGCGTGGAGGGTCCCGTCATTTTTCGTCCACTGGAGATCGGTCGTTTGGTTGATCGGACAGGTGAAAAGATTTAGTGGCGGGTCGGGAGATGGGAAAGTCCGATGAGCCTTTAGTGAAGTGGAGTAATGTATCCAGGGGCGTAACTACAGAGGAAGCAGACCCTGCGGCTGCAGGGGGGCCCAGGAGGTATAGGGGGCCGCGTGAAGCCCTAATTAATGAGCTATTGTAATATGCATTGGTAAAACAGGACAACTTTTGCATATTTGAGGGGCTCTAAAATTCATTTGTTTACATCTAGTTGCCCTACTGTATGTATCTACCTTGTAACTCTCACATGCAGTATTGATGGAACACAAAATTAGGGTAGGACTATTAGGGTAGGATCCGATGCGATGCGACAAAACGCATGCGACAGAAATAAGGTAAGAGATGGAAATCTCGGATGAAGTTGCAGCGTTGATCCAACGCAACACGACTGTCAGATGCAGACGCGCTGCATCCGACAGTCGCGTCGCGTTGGATCAACACCAAAATGACCTGAGATGCACCTACACACCAATATTACTACTAAAAAATACACTTCTTGGTTTATATTGTACAGTGAATTATTTGCAGTGTAAACAGTGTCATTTAGAAATAAAAAACGATATCATAAACATCATGACAGAATCCCTTTAAAGTAAATTCATTAGAAACATGAGCCTACATTAGAAAAAAAAAAAGCAATTAAATTGGTCTGAACGTTAGGAACAATAAGAGCACAACAATAGGAAAATGTCATCATTAGTCGTAAATCTGTGCTGATCTGAAATTCATCTCCCTTATCCCTCTGGTGGACATAATGGAAAGTTAGAAGACTTTTCATAAGGGGCCAAGGAATGTCACATTTCATACGCATGGCTGGCAAAACTTATTAACATGTGGAAATTGCATTTGGGATATGCCTGGCGCCCTGCCTGCTTTAAAGATGCATAAGATTGGTGACACGCCAGCGGTGATTAAGCACATTAACCCGTTTGCTTCTGAGCGTCCCGCATTGCCTATAACACAGATTAAACGGCATGGCAGCTGACAGATCAAAAATAATCAGTTGGGCCCCACTGAATTCGTCAAATTTTAATCTTGCGCCCGCCTGAGCTCTCGTACAGTGTTATCATTTAGTAAAATGGCAATTTAAAACTACAATAATAATTTTTTTTCCTCTCCAAACACAGCCCCGTTACTCATTTGCCGTTAAAAAGCTTAAATGGTCTTCGGCTCAAATCCCAAATAAAATGAAAATATATTTTTCTCCTGCGGTATGCCGGCTTTGCATTCAAATACACGCCATAGAGCTGGGAATTTGGATGTTAATTAGAACAGATTAAATGGAATCCTTTTCGTAAGCTCTTGGGGCCCCAGAAGTCGGAAAAGTCATTATGAAGCTTCTCAGATGAGGGTTGTCGTGGAACATTTCCCACCAGGTTTTCTTGGTGGTTTGTTGCAAACCTACACTGGGGTTTATATTAAATTGCTCTGTGGCAGCTTCTAGTCATTTCACGCTAAGTTAAACACTTGACTATTCATATGGGTGGGAGTTGCCATATTTAAAGTTTCTTCTCTGCTTTGCCTTCATGTTGAACCAGTGAAGACAAACCTTTTCACTAAAGCTCCTGCCAAACTTTCTCTCTGGATAATCACATCTCTGTCAATTGGGTTATAATAAAAGTTGAAATGGTATGTTGGAGTACCAGTGAATCTCTCGGTGGCCCTCCGTCCTAGTGGGCCTATTCATTCCCATTAGCCATTGTCCACCATAGGCCTACACAAGAGCTATTTACGTAGCACTGTCTACAGTGGAGTAACTGCAAGGGTGTGATTGCTTCCAGGGCTATAGTGGTTACACCACTGACTGTCTGTACGAGGGGTTCCCAAACTTTTTTTTTTACCTGTGAGCTACATTCAAATGTGAAGATACAGTTGGGGAGCAACACAAGCACAAACAAAGTCTCTTGGAATGTCAAGTAAGAGCGGTGATGCCTCCAAGTCTGGAATTCAAAACTAAGCACCTGCTTTGAAGCCACTTAGAGCAACATCCAAAGGATTGGAGAGCAACATGTTCCTCAAAAGCCACTGGTTGGGGATCACTGATCTACACCATATTGTTGTGGACCTTTAATGTCAGTTCTCTGGTGGGCCCATTGTTTGGTGGTAGGGTTGCCACCTGTCCGAATTTCACCCGGACAGCCCACTTTTTTCATGTCTGGGTTTAAAACTGCCTGCCCAAATTAGGAAAACCAGGCAGGATTGCCTATGATTAACGTGGCGATCAGCCAGTCGCCAATCACCATGTCATAGCCCAGCCCTTGATGTTACAACTCCGCTCTGGTGCATCACTACACCTTTCAATTACGTCACTGACCTTGCCCCCTGCCTGCAGTTGGATGGGCCAAAGTGGCAACCCTATTTGGTGGCCAAAAAGTCAGCAGCCTTATAACACTAGTGATCCAGGTCTCTAAAGTTGTCCATAGAAGCTTGCTGTCTTGGATCATGTTTTGAGTGTCAGTGACACTGCACATGCTCAGTGAGCTCTGGGTGGCTGTTGAGAAGCTAAGCTTGGGTCATGGCAAATCATCAAGCAGAACTTGAGGTCCATCTGCCAAAGAACCTCAAGCAACAGGGCTAATTATTAATCAATTCTGAGGCAGATATAAAATATACGTAACTATATATTGCCAATCCCAAAGCTCAGGAGAGTGAGCCCAGAGCATGATCAAGCTGGGGAGATATTGATGGCATCTCTTGTGGCACAGATCTTCCCTACTAAAGGGCTGTGGGACCTTGGGATGGTAAAGAAGCTCGATGAGTAGCATTTGTAGCCTAGTTCTTTGTCAAGCTTTAGTTCTCCTTTAAGGAGACTTAGAATTACAAATTGCTCTACATCATACAATTTTCTTATCAATTGTACCTTCGTCTTTAGTTTTTCTCCTAAATAATCCCATTTTAAAAAACGAAGACTGACTCTAGGTGTGCATTATTGTAGCGACTACTTTGTGAAACCTGGCACTTTATATATTTACCGCAAGCAATAAAACAGAGATAATCAGGTGGCTGTTGTGCAGGAAATTCTGGCTCCATTTCAACTTCCAACATCCCCGGCTCTTCTTAACATAACATTCTCAGTCAAGTGAGTCTTGCCATCCAGTGATTCAATTTTATTTCATTTTCCCAGAAGGATGCTGGCTCCAATATCAGCGCACAGTTCTATTAAACCAGTAATTGAGCATTTCAGAAACCAGATGTAGAAATATAGATAACACTGCTCCGCTTCTCTCTGTTCAGTAATACAAATTTGCTTTGCTAGAGACAACAATTAACCTGCTACCATTTGCCGGGAATGGAAGAAACAACGGGCCAGGAGAATATAGGTGATAAAATATAGAAGCAAGAAGGAAGGCACCCATAAGCAGCGGAGTGTAGAATCCCTCTTTGTTTGCCTTTTGCTTTTGGCAACGGTCTGGGGTGTTCATTCTGTTCCTGCCACCTCTCCTTTCTGCTTTAACAAGACTGGAAAGAACATGGGCCTCTTCCCTTTATATGAACCCTCTAGGTCAATGAGGTCCCCGTCACATTGACTAGCTTGCATGTCAATCAGATGCACAGGGGTATAAACTTTCATTTGCATTTGGGGCAATAGTAAATGAGCCCTGTAATAGTTTCTGTGCCTGAAATTTTATTGTGGCCACTCAAGGGAATATGGTGCCTTACAATCACTTGGATCTCACTGAGGACAGATCCATTGCCAACCGTAGCTGCTTGCAATTATGCTTGTTGTTGCAATGTCCGTCACTGTTTGACACCATTACTGGGTCTCTTTATTTACATGAGAAATAACTGGTTTTAGGAAATGTGCCAGATCCCTTTCAACTCCATAGAAAAGGGACATTTGAACTCCACGATAAATATTCTATTTCCATTCCTAATTTCCATATGCTGGCAGCATTGTGCGTTTGGTCACACGTCCTTCACCCTTCAATATTCACCAGTCACTCAGCCATCCTCCCAAGGCGGCCTCTTTTCATGGATATTAATTGGCATAGGTAATAGCACAGAGGAATTGAGGACGGGACTCCATAAATGTCACCCTGTAAATGCCTCTCTGTAATTATCAATTTACTTTCTTTTCCTGCTCTCAAGGGGCAGCCATAACACAAGCTGCTCTCATCACTAGCCATGTCATTTCATACCGATGCTACAGTAAAATATCCCTTACTATCTGTCACATAATACCTCTTAGGGCAGACACAGACGAGAAGATTCAAGGAGTTTTAGTTGCCCGGCGACAAGTCGCCTCTTCTTCGGGCAACTAATCTCCCCGAACTGCCTCCCCGCCATCTAGAATCAAAATCACTGGCGGGATGGCACTCGAAGCGATTTGTTTTCCAAGGTCGCCCGAAGTTTCCTCGTGATGCAACTGAAGGTGACTTCAAAAAATGAAACGTTCCTAGTGCCATCCTCCGGTGGATTCGAGCTTGGCGGGGAGGCAGTTCGGGGAGATTAGTTGCCCGAAGAAGAGGCGACTTGTCGCCGGGCAACTAGCGGAGTTAGCGGAGATTAGTCGTCTCACTGGGCGGCTAAGTCTCCCCGAATCTTCTCGTCTGTCTCTGCCCTTATACATTTACTTTTATAGAACAGAGGTGACTCAGGGGGAATTCACAAAAGTGGTAATATTGAGACAAAATAAAAATGTTGGATTTCCCATTAAATTCACAAACCTCTATCGCCACTTTTGTGAATTTGTCTTTACCGGTAGGACTACATGGACGTTTTCGGAGTGATCCGACGGGCTGCGACAAAACAACTGCGACAAGTCGCATGCGACAGAAATAAGTTAAGAGATAGAAATGTCGGATGAAGTCGCAGTGTTGATCCGATGCGACACGACTGACGGATGCACGATGCGTTTGCAACCGACAGTTGCGTCGTGCCGACTGCAACTTCATCCGACATTTCTATCTCTAACCTTCGCAGCCATTTTGTCACAGTGTGTCGTATCGCGCAGAAAACGTCCATGTAGTCCTACCCTTAAACAGACAGTTTTTGGATTTTGCACAACATTTTAACGACATTTTATTCTGAATTTGCCTTTAGCCCTTACAACACCTGTCAGTCAGCCATCAAATTGAGGAGGGGAGGAGGTTTATTTTAAAAATTATACATCATTTTTTTCAGGATAACCTGAGCTTTCTATATCTGCCTGCATGTTTGTGTAATTCCAATTCTGTAACAAGATATAAGGGTCTAAATACAAGAAACGCTATTTTGCATAATATCGGGATTTGTATCAAAAATAAGTTTTATTATCTTAGGTCAAGTGTCTAATTGCTGCTAAAACTAACAAAAGAATGTCTGGGAGGCTTTACTTTTCCTTTAGATAATTTATTAACTCAAATTGCTAATATTGGCTCATTCAGTAGACTAAAATTTTTAAAATAATGCAAGTGTGAGTTAAAATCTTTATACATATCAAATTGTAGAAAATACACTTTTTTTGTTTAATCGGTTTTTTTACTTGTTTTTTTAATGAGGCTTTTACATCTATGGGTTAGACACAAACTTGATCCCTATTAATATGCTAATAATTCCCCAATGGGGCACCTACAGGTGTGAAATAAAGATTGGATGACCAAAGCAGAGAAATTTAAGGTGGCCATACACAGGCCAATAAAAGCTGCTGACAGACCGATTCGGCAGCTTATCGGCCCGTGTATGGGTCCCCCCGACAGGCTTCCCCAATCGAGATCTGGCCGAAAGTCGGCCAGATCTCGATCGGATGGGACTAAAAATCCCGTTGGATCGCGGCCACATCTGTTCGTTGATGGGGTCCCGCGATCTGACCGCCCATTACAATTTGTTAGGATCCCATCGTTGGGCCCTAGGGCCCACGATCGGATCAGCCCGATATTGCCCACCTCAAGGTGGGCACATTGGGGAGAGATCCGCTCGTTTGGCGACATCACCAAACGAGCGGATCTCTACGTGTATGGTCACCTTTATGAATTGATCTGACACATGGGGAAGAGTTACACTGAATTTTACTCGATTTTTAAAATGTCGGGAGAAAATGTTGTTTAAAATGTTGTTTTTGCACCATTTTTATGTAGTTTGAAAGACAAATTCATAAAAGTGTCTGTAAACTAGGGATGCACTAAATCCAGGATTCGATTCCCGATTCGGTCAGGTTTCGGTCTTTTTTAGCAGGTTTCGGATTCGGCCGAATCCTTCTGCCCATCTGAACCTAATCCTAATTTGCATATGCAAATTAGGGTGGATAGGGAAATTGCGTGACTTTTTGTCACAAGACAAGGAAGTAAAAAATGTTTTCCCCTTCCCACCCCTAAATTACATATGCAAATTAGGATTCGGAGTTAGTTCGGTATTTGGCCGAATCTTTCGCGAAGGATTCGGCTGAATCTTTCGCAAAGGATTCGGCCGAATCCAAAATAGTGGTTTGAGTGCACCCCTGCTGTAAACTGTCTTTCTTTCGCTTAAAAATGGTTGAGTCAGAATTTAGACTGATTTCTATTTGTGAAAATGGAGAAAGTATTTTACTCCTGTTTACCACCACTTTTACTCCAAAAAATGGTCTCTCTCCACTTTTGGGAATTCCCCCCATAGATATTCTAGTATTGTACTTTTACAGAAGTTCAATAAGCCGTGACATCATTAGGCACCTAGTATAACTGATGACATCACTAAGAAGAGTTTATAGGGATATGTTTTACAGGTGTCTGCTTGCTATAATAGTAAACGGTATATTTACAGCTAGAAACAGAGACATTTTTATCCATTTATTCTTTTGCTTCCTGTTATATATAATATTGAAGGTTTCTGTGTATTTGCCCTTGAGAAGGTTCATGTAACACAACGAAAGATTGGGCTCCCAGTAAATACTTTTGAAATTGTACTTATTTAGTATGTTGCCTTAGGGACGGTGGTAGTGGTAGGACTTCTCCTTTATATATATCACACACATACACAAGGGGCTTCAAATTCCCAGGTCTAATTTGGAGTAGATGAAGCTTTTGGCCACAGGATTTCTACTGCCGTTTGTCATCAAATTAAGCGATTCCCTATAGGTTCCTGCTCCCACATTTGAATCAGACTCAGTGGCGTTGAAATATCAGAGCAAATCTTATTACTGATTTCTATATACAGATCCGCTCCATTAGAGATTCCCAGATATAGAAAGCGACTGTTCCATTTCCCAGTTCACATACATGGTTTAGATTTTGCAGAGTAATAATATACTATTGGCTAAAATCAAATTGACTTGCCTTTCTTTTCAGTAAACAGCATTATGTTTAATTCCCTCTGTGCATTCATAGCTACATTCAAAGAACTCATGCATGTATTATAAGGGATAATGTACCCCCTACTGTAAATGATAAGGATATTAGAAGTCACTGAGGGGTTGTTCTGTGACCATATAAAGACACAAAGCTACAGGCTGAGTTATACAGGGAACTCTGAGTATCACTCATGTATTATAAGGGATAATGTACCCCCTACTGTAAATGATAAGGATATTAGAAGTCACTGAGGGGTTGTTCTGTGACCATATAAAGGCACAAGGCTGCAGGCTGAGTTATACAGGGAACTCTGAGTATCACTCATGTATTATAAGGGATAATGTACCCCTACTGTAAATGATAAGTATATTAGAAGTCCCTGAGGGGTTGTTCTGTGACCATATAAAGGCACAAGGCTGCAGGCTGAGTTATACAGGGAACTGTGAGTATCACTCATGTATTATAAGGGATAATGTACCCCCTACTGTAAAGGATAAGGATATTAGAAGTCACTGAGGGGTTGTTCTGTGACCATATAAAGGCACAAGGCTGCAGGCTGAGTTATACAGGGAACTCTGAGTATCACTCATGTATTATAAGGGATAATGTACCCCCTACTGTAAAGGATAAGGATATTAGAAGTCACTGAGGGGTTGTTCTGTGACCATATAAAGGCACAAGGCTGCAGGCTGAGTTATACAGGGAACTCTGAGTATCACTCATGTATTATAAGGGATAATATACCCCCTACTGTAAATGATAAGTATATTAGAAGTCACTGAGGGGTTGTTCTGTGACCATATAAAGGCACAAGGCTGCAGGCTGAGTTATACAGGGAACTCTGAGTATCACTCATGTGTTATAAGGGATAATGTACCCCCTAATGTAAATGATAAGGATATTAGAAGTCACTGAGGGGTTGTTCTGTGACCATATAAAGGAACAAGGCTACAGGCTGAGTTATACAGGGAACTCTGAGTATCACTCCTGTATTATAAGGGATAATGTACCCCCTACTGTAAATGATAAGGATATTAGAAGTCACTGAGGGGTTGTTCTGTGACCATATAAAAGCACAAGGCTGCAGGCTGAGTTATACAGGGAACTCTGAGTATCACTCATGTATTATAAGGGATAATGTACCCCCTACTGTAAATGATAAGGATATTAGAAGTCACTGAGGGGTTGTTCTATGACCATATAAAGACACAAGGCTGCAGGCTGAGTTATACAGGGAACTCTGAGTATCACTCATGTATTATAAGGGAATATGTACCCCCTACTGTAAATGATAAGGATATTAGAAGTCACTGAGGGGTTGTTCTGTGACCATATAAAGGCACAAGGCTGCAGGCTGAGTTATACAGGGAACTCTGAGTATCACTCATGTATTATAAGGGATAATGTACCCCCTACTGTAAATGATAAGGATATTAGAAGTCACTGAGGGGTTGTTCTATGACCATATAAAGACACAAGGCTGCAGGCTGAGTTATACAGGGAACTCTGAGTATCACTCATGTATTATAAGGGATAATGTACCCCCTACTGTAAATGATAAGGATATTAGAAGTCACTGAGGGGTTGTTCTGTGACCATATAAAGGCACAAGGCTGCAGGCTGAGTTATACAGGGAACTCTGAGTATCACTCATGTATTATAAGGGATAATGTACCCCCTACTGTAAATGATAAGGATATTAGAAGTCACTGAGGGGTTGTACTGTGACCATATAAAGACACAAGGCTGCAGGCTGAGTTATACAGGGAACTCTGAGTATCACTCATGTATTATAAGGGATAATGTACCCCCTACTGTAAATGATAAGGATATTAGAAGTCACTGAGGGGTTGTTCTGTGACCATATAAAGGCACAAGGCTGCAGGCTGAGTTATACAGGGAACTCTGCGTATCACTCATGTATTATAAGGGATAATGTACCCCCTACTGTAAATGATAAGGATATTAGAAGTCACTGAGGGGTTGTTCTGTGACCATATAAAGGCACAAGGCTGCAGGCTGAGTTATACAGGGAACTCTGAGTATCACTCATGTATTATAAGGGATAATGTACCCCCTACTGTAAATGATAAGGATATTAGAAGTCACTGAGGGGTTATTCTGTGACCATATAAAGGCACAAGGCTGCAGGCTGAGTTATACAGGGAACTCTGAGTATCACTCATGTATTATAAGGGATAATGTACCCCCTACTGTAAATGATAAGGATATTAGAAGTCACTGAGGGGTTATTCTGTGACCATATAAAGGCACACGTTTATAAAGGGAAATAAGAGTATAAATTATAAGAGTTTATAAGAGGTAATGTTCCACTTATGTAAAATATAAACGTATTTGGTAAATTATTCAGTATGTTTAGACTTGGTTCAGACCTCCTTCCAATTTGCACCAAACTGGAACATTAAATAAAGTCTTTGAAGTGCCACAACTATATCTGTATCTCCTCAATGACGCCGAATAGTTACCTCTTGTTCCCCTTTAAATTAACTCTTAGTATGATGTAGAGAGTGATATTCTGAGACAATTTGCAATTGGTTTTCCTTTTTTATTATTTGTGGTTTTTGATTTATTTAGCTTTTTATTCAGCGGCTCTCCAGCTTGTAATTTCAGCCACCTGGTCGCTAGGGTCCAAATTCCCCTAGTAACCATGCACTGATGTGAATAAGAGACTGGAATATGAATAGGAGAGGCCTGAATAGAAAGAGGAGGAATAAAAAGTAGCATTAATAATACATGTGTAGCCTTACAGAGCATTTGTTTTGTTAGATGGGGTCAGTGACCCCCCCCCCCTACTGTCCTGCGTATTTATATAAGGGACAAATGAAGGGACATGAACATTATTTGAGGCGCAGAAAATGAGACGTCAAAATAAATAAAAAAAAAGTACAATGTTGTAATCTTATTGTGTGATAAGAGATGAGAGAAGAGTGTTGAGTGCACATAAAGTGATACAAATGATACACAATGTGCAACGCTCTGAATTGTAACTTGTCCCTTCACTTGTCTCCTTTCCCTCCACTCACTAATTACTGCAGCTGTTTTACACTGGTTGCCTTGGTTACCAACCACTGCTTTTGTCCCCAGATCTGTTGGGTTTAAATGTTTGTGTTTCATTTCAGTCTGTTGGTTTGTCCCTGAGGAAAAGCAGTGTTTTTGTCATACAACTTTTCTTTGTATTTAGTCCCAGTGAGGGCAGTACTCGGTTTCCTTATTCATATATATATATATATATATATATATCTATATATATATATATATACACATATATACACACATACGCACATAAGTATGGGATCTGTTATGTGGAAACCTGCTATCCAAAAAGCTCCATATTACGGAAAAACCATCTCCCGCTGGATTTTTAAAGATAATTTCCTTTTTCTGTGTAATAATAAAACAGTAGTTTGTACTTGATCCCAACTAAGTGTAATGGAATCCGAAGGTTCTTACCTGCATGGCGTCCAAGATGGCGACCAAGATGGCATCCCCCTGCTCCACCATGTGGTCCCTGCTGGTCGCAGGCCATCAACGTCAAGATCGAGTCGCCCAGGGATTGGTCGCCGGCGACGGAACGGACGCCGGCGTCAGAATCGGGCGCCGGCGTCAGGACGTCAGCGTGGGGACGCTGGCGTCTGCGTCTGACGCCAGTGCGTCAGTTTTTGGCGCCAAGCCCAGGACTATTTTAACCCCATTCCCCTTTTCTTCAATGCCCGATTATAGGTTCCTTTACTGTGTTCCTGGGTGTTATCATTCTGCTATATTTTCCTGTGTACCGTTTATTGCCTGTTTCCTGGACTTTGCTGATTGCCGCCTGAACTGACCCTTTTGCTTGTATTTGACGATTCTTCTGGATAAACCCTTTCTGTACTGCGAACCTGGTCTGGTCTCCTCTTTGGTCCTTACTATTACTGTGCCTTCGGGCCCGTTACAGTATAATCGGGCCATGGACCCTGCGGAGGAGACGCAAGTTACGCCCGATGTCTACCAAGCTGTCCGAGGATTGTCTTCTCGTCTTCTCTCTTACGAGAACCAGCAATCTCAGTTCAGTCAAGTCCTTCTGGCGATTCAGGAGAAGCTGTCCGCATTCCCGTCAGCGGCCCACACCCCTGTTCCAAGACCTGCTACACCGGTATGTGTCCCTGAGCCCCGCATACCTGCACCCCCTCTGTATTTCGGCGATCCGGAAGCATGTCGCGGATTCATCATCCAGTGTGAAATCCAATTTGCTCTGCTTCCCGGCCAGTATGTCTCAGAGCGTGCTAAGGTGGGCTTCATCATCTCTCGGTTACAAGGGAAGGCTCTGGAATGGGCATCACCACTCTGGGAAAAGCAAGATCCAGCCATTGACGATGCAAAAGCCTTCATCCGGGATCTCCGCACTGTGTTTGACGCGCCAGGTCGGTCTGCCTCGGCTTCTGCTCGGTTGTTCCAGTTACAGCAGGGAACTCGCTCTGTGCCGGAATACGCCATAGAGTTTCGTACCTTGCTGGCAGAAACATCCTGGAACAACGACAGTTATCACGCTGCCTTCTACAACGGCCTGGCAATGCGTATCAAGAATGACCTAGTGTCCCGCGAGATCCCTTCTTCTTGGGAAGACTTGGTTTCCTTGGCTGTAAGAGTCGATACCCGGCAGAGGGAACATCTTGCTGACTGTGAGCGGGTCTGGAAATCGCAGAGGTCTCAACCAGCTTTAGCTCCTCGCTTCCAGAGACCCATACTACCTCCCCAGTCTACTTCTACTTCTTCTGTTTCTCCTCCTCTGCCCGCCAAGAAGCAAGTACAGATTGGTCGCTCTCATCTGTCTGATCAGGAGAAACTTCGTAGAAAGGCTACTGGACTTTGTTTATATTGTGGGGGCAAGGCTCACTTCGCTCTAGAATGCCCCATTAAGCCTGGAAACGCCAGAGCCAAGGTTGGGGAAACTATTCTGGGAGGAATTGTCCCCTCTCCACAGTCTTCTGCCCATCGATTTCTTCTTCCTGTGCAAATCCAATGGGGCCCCCGGAAAGTCTCCCTGCAAGCCTTCCTTGACTCTGGGGCCACTGGAAACTTTATGGACAAGGTCTTCGCTGCTAATCACGCTATTCCTCTTCAGCCCATGGCGAATCCTCTTCGAGTCCTTGCCATCGATGACCGTCCTCTGTCTTCTGCAATCATTTCCTTGTCTACACAAGAACTTTCGCTTAAGGTGGGCACTATGCACTTGGAGAGACTGTCCTTTCTTATTATTGACTGCCCTTCCACTCCAATAGTTCTGGGGCTTCCATGGTTGTGTACCCATAACCCAGTCATTGATTGGACCTCCTCACAAGTCTCCCATTGGAGTCCTTATTGCCAGCAGAATTGTTTGCCTGCTGCGCCCCTTGTCAAAGTTTCTTCTGTGTCTTCGAATCCTTCTCTTCCTCCCGTCTATCAGACCTTCTCCGATGTCTTCAACAAAGGCTCTGCTGAGACTCTCCCTCCTCACCGTCCTTACGACTGCCCAGTCGAGCTTCTTCCTGGTTCCATGCCTCCTCGTGGTCGCACCTATCCACTTTCTCCCTCTGAGACTGCCGCCATGAAGACCTATATTCAGGAAAATCTTCAAAGAGGTTTTATCCGCCCTTCTTCTTCCCCTGCGGGAGCAGGGTTTTTCTTCGTTGAAAAGAAAGATGGAAGTCTGCGACCTTGCATTGATTACCGGGGGCTTAATAAAATTACCATTAAAAACCGCTATCCCCTCCCGTTAATTTCTGAACTTTTTGACCAGTTGAGGGGCGCCAGTCTCTTCACCAAGTTAGATCTTCGGGGCGCCTACAACCTCATTCGGATCCGTGAGGGGGATGAGTGGAAGACCGCTTTTAATACTCGTGACGGGCACTACGAGTACCTAGTAATGCCATTCGGTCTCTGTAATGCCCCTGCAGTCTTCCAAGAGTTTGTAAATGACATTTTCAGGGACTTATTGGGGCAAAGTGTGGTCGTTTACTTGGATGACATCCTTATCTTTTCCAAAAATCTCCAGGAACACCGTTCTCAAGTCAAAGAAGTTCTTCTTCGTCTTAGGAGGAATAATCTGTTCGCCAAATTGGAGAAATGCTCTTTCGAAGTGCCTACCATTCCCTTCCTTGGATATATCATCTCCCAGCAGGGTTTCAAGATGGATCCCGCCAAAGTCTCGGCAATTATTGATTGGCCTCTTCCCACCTGTGTCAAGGCCATTCAGAGGTTTATTGGCTTCGCCAATTATTATAGACAGTTCATTAAAGGTTTTTCTTCCAAGATTTCTCCAATTCTTGCTCTAATCCGTAAAGGGGGTAGACCTCAACACTGGCCCCCTCAGGCTCTGGAAGCTTTTGAATCCCTTAAAGAAGCCTTTTCATCTGCACCAATTCTCAGGCACCCGGAACCTCTTCTACCCTTCTTCCTCGAAGTCGATGCCTCTGATGTGGGAGCGGGAGCAGTTTTGTCTCAAAGGTCCTCTTCCGACGGTAAATTACATCCCTGTGCTTTCTTTTCCAAGAAATTCTCTTCTTCTGAGCAAAACTACGATGTTGGGAATCGTGAACTACTTGCTGTCAAGTTGGCCCTGGAGGAGTGGAGGCATCTACTGGAAGGGTCTTCTGTTCCTGTAACCATCTTTACCGACCACAAAAACCTCGAATTCATCCAGTCCCTCAAACGTCTCAATCCACGACAAGCCAGATGGTCTTTATTCTTTTCCCGTTTCAACTTCATCATCACCTTTCGTCCTGGCTCTAGAAACAGAAAGGCTGATGCCCTGTCCAGAAGTTTCATTTCCAAAATGCCTAGTTCCGAGGTTCCTGAACCCATTGTGCCTTCTTCCAAGATTATCGCTGCCTTATTTCCGTCCTTGGCTTCGCAACTCCTCTCTGCCCAGACCTCGGCTCCTGGAAATGCCCCCTTGGGGGTTGCTTTTGTTCCTCCAGATTGTCGTCAGTCCATTTTGTCCCAAGTCCACACCTCTAAGCAAGCCGGTCATCCGGGAATTGAACCACGGAACTACTTTCACGCCTGGTGTGGTGGCCTTCCATGAGAAAGGACGTCAGAGACTTTGTTTCTTCCTGTGCCACCTGTGCTGTCTCTAAATCTGGACATTCCTCCCCCAAGGGTCTTCTCTTGCCATTACCCATCCCATCTCGCCCTTGGACTCATTTGGCGATGGATTTCATTGTCGACCTGCCCTTATCCTCCGGCCACACTGTCATCTGGGTGGTGATCGATAGATTTAGCAAGATGGCCCATTTCACTCCTCTTCGAAAATTGCCTTCTGCTCCTGAACTCGCTGAACTGTTTATTAAACACATTTTTCGTTTACATGGTTTCCCTGCCGAGATTGTGTCAGATCGAGGTTCTCAATTTGTCTCTAAGTTCTGGAGAGCTCTGTGCAAGGTTCTTAATATTTCTCTTCAGTTTTCCTCAGCTTATCACCCACAGTCCAATGGTGCCGCTGAACGGGTCAACCAGGCTTTGGAGCAGTTTCTTCGGTGCCACGTGTCCCTGTGCCAGGATGATTGGTCGGATCTTCTTCCCTGGGCTGAGTTCGCTCATAATAACGCTTTGCATTCCTCTTCTTTGAAATCTCCATTCTTCTGTGTATATGGTCGGAACCCGTTGGCCTTCCCTCAGGATCTTCTTCTTACCAACGTTCCTGCGGCCAACGACCAAGCTGCTCACATGTCGGCTATCTGGCAGGCTACTTCCTCTAATTTGGAAAAGAGTTCTTTGGTTCAGAAGAGGTTCGCCGATAAGAAGAGAGTTCCTTCCCCACCATATGCTCCTGGTGACAAGGTTTTTCTTTCCACCCGCAACATTCGCCTCAAGATTCCCACTCCCAAGCTTGGTCCTAAATTCATTGGTCCTTATCCTATCATCGAAGTTATCAATCCGGTGGCGGTCCGTCTTCAACTTCCTCCCGAGATGCGGATTCCTAATGTCTTTCATGTTTCTTTACTTAAGCCTGCCATGTCTTGTTCCTCTTCTTCTTCCCCCCCAGCTCCTGTCCTGGTTGATGGTCACCAAGAGTTCGAGGTCAAGAGGATTCTGGATTCCCGCTTTTCCAGGGGCACTCTTCAATATTTAATCGAATGGAAGGGTTTCGGTCCAGAGGAGTGTTCCTGGGTAAAAACTCGGATGTCCATGCACCTACCCTGGTCCGTAAGTTCCACAGACTGTTCCCTTCTTCCCCCAGTCTCGGTGGTCCTGAGGCCCCCCCTAAGGAGGGGGGTACTGTAATGGAATCCGAAGGTTCTTACCTGCATGGCGTCCAAGATGGCGACCAAGATGGCATCCCCCTGCTCCACCATGTGGTCCCTGCTGGTCGCAGGCCATCAACGTCAAGATCGAGTCGCCCAGGGATTGGTCGCCGGCGACGGAACGGACGCCGGCGTCAGAATCGGGCGCCGGCGTCAGGACGTCAGCGTGGGGACGCTGGAGTCTGCGTCTGACGCCAGTGCGTCAGTTTTTGGCGCCAAGCCCAGGACTATTTTAACCCCATTCCCCTTTTCTTCAATGCCCGATTATAGGTTCCTTTACTGTGTTCCTGGGTGTTATCATTCTGCTATATTTTCCTGTGTACCGTTTATTGCCTGTTTCCTGGACTTTGCTGATTGCCGCCTGAACTGACCCTTTTGCTTGTATTTGACGATTCTTCTGGATAAACCCTTTCTGTACTGCGAACCTGGTCTGGTCTCCTCTTTGGTCCTTACTATTACTGTGCCTTCGGGCCCGTTACACTAAGATATAATTAATCCTTATTGGAAGCAAAACCACCCTATTGGCTTTATTTAATGTTTATATGATTTTCTTGTAGACTTAAGGTATTAATATTATGAATAGATCCGTTATCCGAAAAAATACTGGTCCTGATTATTCTGCATAACAGGTTCCACACGTGTGTGTGTTGGACTTGTTACCCAGAATGCTCAGGACCTGGAGTTTTCCAGGGTTTTTTTTTCTGTAATTTAGATCTTCATACCTTAAGTCTACTAGAAAATCATATACCGTAAACATGAAATAAATCCAATACACTGGTTTTGCTTCCAATAAGGATTAATTATATCTTAGTTGGGATCAAGTACAATAATGTTTTATTATTACGGAGAAAACTGAATTTTTTGGAAAAAATCTGGATTATTTGGATAAAATTGAGTCTATGGGAGACGCCTATTCAGAGCTTCAGAGAGAGAGAGAGAAAGGCCTGGGATACGGCCGAAACATCAGGCTGGAGTTGTGAAAATAAAGATTAATTTTGTACTCTTAAGTCCTGTGAGTGCGGATTTTTTCAGAGGTAATTTACAGTATATATATATTATATATAGACAAATACAAGAGTCCTCTGCACTCAACCCATTATCCCACTTTCCCTTGTTTGTTATATATATATATATATATATAAATATATATTTATCGAAGGCAAATTGACGGCACACCACGGACATCTTTACAACAGGGTCTGCTTGAAAACCAGTAGAGGTTTATTTTAGACCAACGTTTCAGTTCCTCCCTGGTGAAAGTTTTTCCCTGACGAAAGTTCCTGTGAGGAACTGAAACGTTGGTCTAAATAAACCTCTACTGATTTCCAAGCAGACCCTGTTGTAAAGATGTCCGTGGTGTGCCGTCACTTTGCCTTCGATTTCTATTATTTTTAGTTTACGACTCCACTAGCGTTTTTGTCGCGATCCGACGCGCTGCGACAAAACTGCATCCGACAGTCGCTATGATCAACGCTGCGACACCATGCGACAATTCTATTACTTACCTTATTTTTGTCGCAGCGCGTCGGATCGTGACAATAACGCTCGTGGAGTCCTACCCTTAGACTGGCACCCAGGCTGTGAATTTTGGGCGAATGAAGTGCGCTCTGTAAATTCTCTCAATATATATATATATATATATATATAGATATATATATATATATATATATCTATATATATCTATATGTATATATCTATATATATATCTATATATATCTATATATATATCTATATATATATCTATATATATCTATATATATATCTATATATATATCTATATATATATATATATATATATATATATATATATATATATAATATATATATATATATATATATATAATGTCAATATAGGTGTAGGGACCGAAACGTCAGACATGCATCTGTGAATAAAAACAAGACACTATTTTTCACAAAATCTCTTGGAGTGCGGGTCCATTTGTTCTGATATATATATATATATATATATATATATATATATATATATATATATATATATATATATATATACGCTATGTAAAACATTTAACACCAAAAAAGCTGTGTAACAGATAATATATATAAATACTATGTTTTTTCACACCTGTATAAATAAATCTCATAGTGTTATCAATCCTTTGTACAAGGCCTTGGCTTAAATAAACAATTAGCTGTACAGTAAGTGCTATTAATATGTAATTATAGAGTACACCTGGCTGGCTATTAGCTTAGTACCCAATAAATATTAAATAATATATTTGTGAGTCATTACAGTCCTGTTGAATAGGGAAGATCTGACCTATGCCACTGTTTCTCAGCCTTGTGTTGCTGAACTACAATTCTCACGCCTTTGAACCTAAAATAAAGCATTAAAGCACGATGGGAGTTATAGTTCAGCAAGATCCAGGGGCCCCAAGATTAGGAAACAGACACTATGCTATTACATGTCTGGGACCTTTTATCCAGAATGCCTGGGGTTTTCCAGATAACAGATCTTTCCGTAATTTGGATCTTCACACCTTAAGTCTACTAGAAAATCATATAAACATTAAATAAAGCCAATAGGCTGGTTTTGCTTCCAATAAGGATTAATTGTATCTTAGTTGGGATCAAGTACAAGCGACTGTTTTATTATTACTCAGAAAAAGGAAATTATTTTTAAAAATGTAGATTATTTGGATATAATGGAGTCAATGGGAAACGGCCTTTCTGTAATTTGGAGCTTTTTGGATAGCAGGTTTCCAGATAACAGATCCCATACCTGTGTGTGTTATATATATATAAAAATAAGGAAACCGAGTACTGCCCTCACTGGGACTAAATACAAAGAAAAGTTGTATGACAAAAACACTGCTTTTCCTCAGGGACAAACCAACAGACTGAAATGAAACACAAACATTTAAAGCCGAACCCAACAGATCTGGGGACAAAAGCAGTGGTTGGTAACCAAGGCAACCAGTGTAAAACAGCTGCAGTAATTAGTGAGTGGAGGGAAAGGAGACAAGTGAAGGGACAAGTTACAATTCAGAGCGTTGCACATTGTGTATCATTTGTATCACTTTATGTGCACTCAACACTATTCTCTCATCTCTTATCACACAATAAGATTACAACACTGTACAGGTATGGGACCTGTTATCCACAATACTGGGGACCTTGGACTTTCCTGATAACTGATCTTTCCATAATTTGGATCTTCATACCTTAAGTCTACTAGAAAATCATATAAACATGAAATAAAGCCAATAGGCTGGTTTTGCTTCCAATAAGGATTAATTATATCTGAGTTGGGATCAAGTACAAGTTACTGTTTTTTATTAAACAGAAAAAGGAAATTGTTTTTAAAAATCTGGATTTTTTTAATAAAATGGAGTCTATTGGGAGACGGCCTTTGCTTAATTCAGAGCTTTCTGGATAACAGATGCTATACCTGTATTTATATATAGCATCAACATATTAGGCAGTGTTATACAGAGATATTTTATCATTCACATCCCTCTCGGACACATCATGATTTTTTGTCTATATGAATTCTGCCTGATCTTCAACGCACTGAGGGCTGCACTGGTTTCAACACAGCCCTGTTCCTTCCATTTTTCATAGCAACTCTTGGAAGGACTTTGTTTTTTAATATGGAGTAACACCAAGTCACCCCAAGCGCCTCTAGAAAATCCACTTGCTGGAGTGTGAGTGGCTGCTCTGAAGCCGGTGCAGTCTGCAGGTGCAGCATATTAAATTGCTAATTACTCTCAATGTGTCTGCCTTTAAAAGGGGGAACCTAACTTTTTGGAAACGTATAGCAAATACTCAGTGCAGAGTTCATTGAGTTCCTCTATAACCCTGATACGGTCATATTTAAAGGTAAAATATGTCACCTCATTGTTGGATATGGGACAGTGTATTTGTAATTTTGGGTAATATCACTTTAACAACTCATAGGAAGGGCAGGGCCAGTGGTAGGGATTTGTAAAAAGCAGGTGCACCTGGGGCTGTTTTGGGCTAAACTTCTGGAGACAAGTGCTGAGATGTGGAACATGTAACACCAACTCTGTACCAATATAGGATTTTGTTAAAGGTAGGTACTTACAGTTTGTTACTACTGATTCTTAACTCATTCCTAGATTCCTTTACCCAATATCATCATACGGCAATGGTCTCTATCAGACTCCATCATTCTTTATATCCCTTGAAAGCACAGAGTTGTACATTATATGGTCCAGATTGTGCTCCTGGTGTCCTATTGTCAGGCACCTTCATTCTTTATATCTCTTGAAAACATTGAGTTGTACCGTAGATGATCCAGATTGTGCTCCTGGTGTCCTCTTGTCAGGCACCTTCATTCTTTATATCCCTTGAAACATTGAGTTGTACATTATATGGTCCAGATTGTGCTCCTGGTGTCCTCTTGTCAGGCACCTTCATTCTGTATATCCCTTGAAAACATTGAGTTGTACAGTAGATGGTCCAGATTGTGCTCCTGGTGTCCTCTTGTCAGGCACCTTCATTCTTTATATCCCTTGAAAACATTGAGTTGTACAGTAGATAGTCCAGATTGGGCTCCTGGTGTCCTATTGTCAGGCACCTTCATTCTTTATATCCCTTGAAACATTGAGTTGTACATTATATGGTCCAGATTGTGCTCCTGGTGTCCTCTTGTCAGGCACCTTCATTCTTTATATCCCTTGAAACATTGAGTTGTACATTATATGGTCCAGATTGTGCTCCTGGTATCCTATTGTCAGGCACCTTCATTCTTTATATCCCTTGAAACATTGAGTTGTACATTAGATGGTCCAGATTGTGCTCCTGGTGTCCTCTTGTCAGGCACCTTCATTCTTTATATCCCTTGAAACATTGAGTTGTACATTAGATGGTCCAGATTGTGCTCCTGGTGTCCTCTTGTCAGGCACCTTCATTCTTTATATCCTTTGAAAACATTGAGTTGTACATTTTATGGTCCAGATTGTGCTCCTGGTGTCCTCTTGTCAGGCACCTTCATTCTTTATATCCCTTGAAACATTGAGTTGTACATTAGATGGTCCAGATTGTGCTCCTGGTGTCCTCTTGTCAGGCACCTTCATTCTTTATATCCCTTGAAACATTGAGTTGTACATTATATGGTCCAGATTGTGCTCCTGGTGTCCTATTGTCAGGCACCTTCATTCTTTATATCCCTTGAAACATTGAGTTGTACATTATATGGTCCAGATTGTGCTCCTGGTGTCCTCTTGTCAGGCACCTTCATTCTTTATATCCCTTGAAAACATTGAGTTGTACAGTAGATGATCCAGATTGTGCTCCTGGTGTCCTCTTGTCAGGCACCTTCATTCTGTATATCCCTTGAAAACATTGGGTTGTACATTATATGGTCCAGATTGTGCTCCTGGTGTCCTATTGTCAGGCACATTCATTCTTTATATCCCTTGAAACATTGAGTTGTACATTATATGGTCCAGATTGTGCTCCTGGTGTCCTCTTGTCAGGCACCTTCATTCTGTATATCCCTTGAAAACATTGAGTTGTACATTATATGGTCCAGATTGTGCTCCTGGTGTCCTCTTGTCAGGCACCTTCATTCTTTATATCCCTTGAAAACATTGAGTTGTACAGTAGATGATCCAGATTGTGCTCCTAGTGTCCTCTTGTCAGGCACCTTCATTCTGTATATCCCTTGAAAACATTGAGTTGTACAGTAGATGGTCCAGATTGTGCTCCTGGTGTCCTATTGTCAGGCACCTTCATTCTGTATATCCCTTGAAACACTGAGTTGTACATTATATGGTCCAGATTGTGCTCCTGGTGTCCTCTTGTCAGGCACCTTCATTCTTTATATCCCTTGAAAACATTGAGTTGTACATTATATGGTCCTGATTGTGCTCCTGGTGTCCTCTTGTCAGGCACCTTCATTCTGTATATCCTTGAAAACATTGAGTTGTACAGTAGATAGTCCAGATTGTGCTCCTGGTGTCCTCTTGTCAGGCACCTTTATTCTGTATATCCCTTGAATACATTGAGTTGTACATTATATGGTCCAGATTGTGCTCCTGGTGTCCTCTTGTCAGGCACCTTCATTCTGTATATCCCTTGAAAACATTGAGTTGTACATTATATGGTCCAGATTGTGCTCATGGTGTCCTCTTGTCAGGCACCTTTATTCTGTATATCCCTTGAAACATTGAGTTGTACATTATATGGTCCAGATTGTGCTCCTGGTGTCCTCTTGTCAGGCACCTTCATTCTTTATATCCCTTGAATACATTGAGTTGTACAGTAGATGGTGCAGACTCCAGATTGATCCCCTTGCTTTCAAATTACGCTCCTGGTGTCCTCTTGTCAGGCTCCGAGCAGCACAAACTGCTACAGACGTGAGATAAGCAATAAACTAATTAGGACGCCATTGATTTTTATGAAGATGTCTGCACTAAGAGATGTCAGAGCAAACTTGCCAGTGGGCCGGCTCACTCCCAATCAAGAGCCATAGTGGCTGGTTGTTTTTCAAGCAGCTTGACAAGTATTGAATGGCTTAGATCTTTAAGTAAATACACCTTCACTGTTAATCAGTGGTTTTTTTTTATAGGAGAGCTGACAATCTGATTTAAAGTGAATGTTGTTTGGTTGCAGGGCCAAGCGACTCGGCCACCCAGGCTTCTGGGAGTTGTAGTTTAACAACAAGGAATAATGTTGGGCAACACAGTTATTAAGCGTTGCTGTTGCTAATTTGCTTTACTGTATGAATCTTGCCTTTTTCTCACTGTTGTGGCCATAGCCTCTTGATTTATTGCAGCTGTCTTGCCCTATGAGGAACTGTTACAGGAATCAGATTCGTTGTGCAGAAACCCATTCTCCGGAAAGCTCCGAATTACAGAAAACCCATCTCCCATAGACTCTATTTTATCCAAATAATCCAAATGTTTAAAAATGATTTTCTTTTTCTCTGTAATAATAAAATAGTACTTGATCCCAACTGAGATATAATTAATCCTTATTGGAACAAAACCAGCCTATTGGGTTTCTTTAATGTTTATATGATTTTCTACTAGACTTAATGAAGATCCAAATTACAGAAAGATCCATTATCCGGAAAACCCAAGGTCATAAGCATTCTGGATAACAGGTCCCATATCTGTATTGCTATTTTACAATAAATAATAGGAACAGTCACCGAGTTTGCCCATAGTCTGTACAGAGAGATCCCATAAAACTATGGCAGCATAGGTATCCTCTGTACTAAGCACAATTCAGCAGGAACAGTCCCTAAGTTTGCTCATAGTCTGTACAGAGAGATCCCATAAAACTATGGCAGCATAGGTATTCCCCTGTACTAAACACAATTCAGCAGGAACAGTCCCTAAGTTTGCTCATAGTCTGTACAGAGAGATTCCATAAAACTATGGCAGCATAGGTATTCCCTGTACTAAGCACAATTCAGCAGGAACAGCCCCCTAAGTTTGCTCATAGTCTGTACAGAGAGATCCCATAAAACTATGGCAGCATAGGTATCCCCTGTACTAAGCACAATTCAGCAGGAACAGTCCCCTAAAGTTTGCTCATAGTCTGTACAGAGAGATCCCATAAAACTATGGCAGCATAGGTATTCCCCTGTACTAAGCACAATTCAGCAGGAACAGTCCCCTAAATTTGCTCATAGTCTGTACAGCATTCATGTGCCTATTCCTCCTTAGCAAGAGCAGAAACTCTTTGTCAGGAATAAAATTAATGATAGTGAAATTTAATTAACAACATGCTACATGGAAGAGATTAAATGATACATTTTATAATCACTACATCTCCGTCCAGTATTTCTAATTAAATCTCCTTCTGTTAATCACGCAGATCTGCAGTTACTGGATTTCCTATTTCTAGATTAGCACAGTGAAGGGAAAAAAATAGATGAGATGTATCCCATCAACAGAGAAAGTAATTGGAATTCAACAGATTAACTCTTGCCGTGTGTAACCTGCGCGTCTCCGCACACTGCACACACTGACAAGTTCTCATTTCTTGTTATATATAACAGTTTCACACTAATGGCAGGAGAGATGAATTACACTACAAGCAAAGATTTTACAGGAGCAAATAATCCCTGTACTATTTGCTACCCTGCATGGGTTTAAAGAATCTCTCTGTACAGACTATGAGCAAATTTAGGGATTGTTCCTGCTGAATTGTGCTTAGTACAGGGAATACCTATGCTGCCATAGTTTTATGGGATCTCTCTGTACAGACTATGAGCAAACTTAGGGGACTGTTCCTGCTGAATTATGCTTAGTACAGGGAATAACTATGCTGTCATAGTTTTATGGGATCTCTCTGTACAGACTATGAGCAAATTTAGGGGACTGTTCCTGCTGAATTGTGCTTAGTACAGAAGAATACCTATGCTGCCATAGTTTTATGGGATCTCTCTGTACATTCTATGAGCAAACTTAGGGGACTGTTCCTGCTGAATTATGCTTAGTACAGGGAATAACTATGCTGTCATAGTTTTATGGGATCTCTCTGTACAGACTATGAGCAAATTTAGGGGACTGTTCCTGCTGAATTGTGCTTAGTACAGAAGAATACCTATGCTGCCATAGTTTTATGGGATCTCTCTGTACATACTATGAGCAAACTTAGATGCTGTTCCTGCTGATTTGGGCTTAGTACAGGGAATACCTATGCTGCCATAGTTTTATGGGATCTCTCTGTACAGACTATGAGCAAACTTAGGGGACTGTTCCTGCTGAATTATGCTTAGTACAGGGAATAACTATGCTGTCATAGTTTTATGGGATCTCTCTGTACAGACTATGAGCAAATTTAGGGGACTGTTCCTGCTGAATTGTGCTTAGTACAGAAGAATACCTATGCTGCCATAGTTTTATGGGATCTCTCTGTACATACTATGAGCAAACTTAGAGGCTGTTCCTGCTGAGTTGGGCTTAGTACAGGGAATACCTATGCTGCCATAGTTTTATGGGATCTCTCTGTACAGACTATGAGCAAACTTAGGAGGCTGTTCCTGCTGAATTGTGCTTAGTACAGGGAATACCTATGCTGCCATAGTTTTATGGGATCTCTCTGTACAGACTATGAGCAAATTTAGGGGACTGTTCCTGCTGAATTGTGCTTAGTACAGTGAATACCTATGCTGTCATAGTTTTATGGGATCTCTCTGTACAGACTATGAGCAAACTTAGGGGCTGTTCCTGCTGAATTGTGCTTAGTACAGGGAATACCTATGCTGCCATAGTTTTATGGGATCTCTCTGTACAGACTATGAGCAAACTTAGGGACTGTTCCTGCTGAATTGTGCTTAGTACATGGAATACCTATGCTGCCATAGTTGTATAGGATCTCTCTGTACATACTATGAGCAAACTTAGGGACTGTTCCTGCTGAATTGTGCTTAGTACAGGGAATACCTATGCTGCCATAGTTTTATGGGATCTCTCTGTACAGACTATGAGCAAACTTAGGGACTGTTCCTGCTGAATTGTGCTTAGTACAGGGGAATACCTACGCTGCCATAGTTTTATGGGATCTCTCTGTACAGACTATGAGCAAACTTAGGGACTGTTCCTGCTGAATTGTGCTTAGTACAGGGAATACCTATGCTGCCATAGTTTTATGGGATCTCTCTGTACAGACTATGAGCAAACTTAGGGGCTGTTCCTGCTGAATTGTGCTTAGTACAGGGAATACCTATGCTGCCATAGTTTTATGGGATCTCTCTGTACAGACTATGAGCAAACTTAGGGACTGTTCCTGCTGAATTGTGCTTAGTACAGGGAATACCTATGCTGCCATAGTTTTATGGGATCTCTCTGTACAGACTATGAGCAAACTTAGGGGACTGTTCCTGCTGAATTGTGCTTAGTACAGGGGATACCTATGCTGCCATAGTTTTATGGGATCTCTCTGTACAGACTATGAGCAAACTTAGGGGCTGTTCCTGCTGAATTGTGCTTAGTACAGGGGAATACCTATGCTGCCATAGTTTTATGGGATCTCTCTGTACAGACTATGAGCAAACTTAGGGGCTGTTCCTGCTGAATTGTGCTTAGTACATTGTTTTATAGTATCTGTTTGTAAAGCTATGGGAATTTATTTGGAATTGCTTCTGTCTTGCTTCTCTTCGTTTTGTTTGTCTCTCATTTCCAGCCACTTCCGTTTGCCCACGTGACAGTAACTTCATGCCGTGTCCCAGCAGAAAGACCAAGCTCTGCTGTTGGCATAGTTATAAATTAGGGAGGAAATAAGAGGGAAACTTTTAATAAATCATGTCCCTTTCACCACAGGTGTTATAATTAGATTGTGAGCTCTGCAAGCTAGGGACATGCTGTGCATATAATATTTGGGAAAGCTTGCATGTGCCTTTACTACAGTGTCCCTAATTTGTTGCTTGTGGCTGTAGCCCTCCAATTGCTCCTCTTGCCAAACTCAGCAGGGCAATCTCGAATGGCAAATGACTAGGGCGTTTGCCGTGAGCTGTTCACTGAGAATCCAGAATTAATTTGCGACAGAAGCTTTAGGTTAAATGCAAGAGATCTCATTCCAGCCAGTGGCTCTTCTTCTTATTTCTCTGGTGTAATTATCAACCCTTTAACCCCGTGACTGCAGGCATGAGAAATGGCACTTCTAATTAGCAGGCAGCTGGTTAAACGACACTTTCTTCTCCTTTTATAGAAGTGTCGGCTCATAAAGATTATTTCCTCCCATTTCCATGTTATTGTAGAAACAAAAAACCGGGCCTGGTCTATCACTGGAATGTGGGTGCTCTGAATGATTCTCTGCAGTGTGTAGCACCCACCGATCGCCCCTTTTATTTATATGGAAAGTGCCGGATACCAGTCTCAGCTTTGTCACTAAACTTAGAAGTGTGACAGTGTTGCTGTTGGCTGTGCTATATGCTGATAATTAGCACCTTATTGTATAGAAAATCATATATATATATATATATATATATATATATATATATATATATATATATATATATATATCTATATATATATATATCTCCATACTGATTCACTTTGACAGTTTATTCTAAGAGTAATGTAAGTGTTAAAGGGGTGCTTCTCCTATAAATGAACTGTTCGTATGATGTAGAGAGGGATATTCTGAGACAATTTGCAATTGGTTTTCATTTTTTATTATTTGTGGTTTTTGACTTATTTCGCTTTTTATTCAGCAGCTCTCCAGTTTGCAGTTTCAGCTATCTGGTTGCTAGGGTCCGAATTCCCCTAGCAACCATGCATTGATTTGAATAAGAGACTGGAATATGAATAGGGGAGGCCTGAATAGAAAGATTAATAATAAAAAATAACAATAACAATAAATGTGTAGCCTTACAGAGCATTTTTAGATGGGGTCAGTGACCCCCATTTGAAAGATGGAAAGATTCGGAAGAAGAAGTCAAGTATGTGCCTGGGATCCCACAATGCCTATAGAATTCTTTTTATTAAAAGCCATTTTTTTTTTGTTATCCCGAGCACATTCCTTCTGGCAGAACAGTGAATGGATGTGAGTCAAAGCCGAATGTATCACTTTAATGTTACATGTTAACGGCTTCACTTTGCTCTTCCTTGGGCTTACACTGAGAGACACTGAGAATCACTGCGAGACACTGCGAGACACTGCGAGACACTGCGAGACACTGCGAGACACTGAGAATCACTTGAGAGACACTGCGAGACACTGAGAATCACTGAGAGACACTGCGAGACACTGAGAATCACTGAGAGACACTGAGAATCACTGAGAATCACTGAGAGACACTGAGAATCACTGAAAGACACTGAGAATCACTGAGAGACACTGAGAGACACTGCGAGACACTGCAAGACACTGCGAGACACTGCGAGACAATGCGAGACACTGCGAGACACTGCGAGACACTGAGAGACACTGAGAATCACTGAGAGACACTGAGAATCACTGAGAGACACTGCGAGACACTGAGAATCACTTGAGAGACACTGCGAGACACTGAGAATCACTGAGAGACACTGCGAGGCACTGAGAATCACTGAGAGACACCGAGAATCACTGAGAATCACTGAGAATCACTGAGAGACACTGAGAATCACTGAAAGACACTGCGAGACACTGAGAATCACTGAGAGACACTGAGAATCACTGAGAATCACTGAGAATCACTGAGAGACACTGAGAATCACTGAAAGACACTGCGAGACACTGAGAATCACTGAGAGACACTGAGAGACACAGAGACACAGAGAGACACTCAGAGACACTGAGAATCACTGAGAGACACAGAGAGACACAGAGAGACTCAGAATCACTGAGAGACACTGAGAGACACTGAGAATCACTGAGAGACACTGCGAGACACTGAGAATCACTGAGAGGCACTGAGCATCACTGAGAGACACTGCGAGACACTGAGAATCACTGAGAGACACTGAGAATCACTGAGAGACACTAATCATCACTGAGAGACACTAAGCATCACTGAGAGACACTGCGAGACACTGAGAATCACTGAGAGACACTGCGAGACACAGAATCACTGAGAGACACTGCGAGACACTGAGAATCAGTGAGAGACACTGCGAGACACTGAGAATCAGTGAGAGACACTGAGAGACACTGAGAATCACTGCGAGACACTGAGAATCACTGAGACACTGAGAATCACTGCGAGACACTGAGAATCACTGCGAGACACTGAGAATCACTGCGAGACACTGAGAATCACTGCGAGACACTGAGAATCACTGCGAGACACTGCGAGACACTGAGAATCACTGCGAGACACTGAGACACTGTGAATCACTGCGAGACACTGCGAGACACTGCGAGACACTGCGAGACACTGCGAGACACTGAGAATCACTTGAGAGACACTGCGAGACACTGAGAATCACTGAGAGACACTGCGAGACACTGAGAATCACTGAGAGACACTGAGAATCACTGAGAATCACTGAGAATCACTGAAAGACACTGCAAGACACTGAGAATCACTGAGAGACACTGAGAATCACTGAGAATCACTGAGAATCACTGAAAGACACTGCAAGACACTGAGAATCACTGAGAGACACTGCGAGACACTGCAAGACACTGCGAGACACTGCGAGACACTGCGAGACACTGCGAGACACTGCGAGACACTGAGAGACACTGAGAGACACTGAGAATCACTGAGAGACACTGAGAATCACTGAGAGACACTGAGAATCACTGAGAGACACTAAGCATCACTGAGAGACACTGCGAGACAGAGAATCACTGAGAGACACTGCGAGACACAGAATCACTGAGAGACACTGCGAGACACTGAGAATCAGTGAGAGACACTGCGAGACACTGAGAATCAGTGAGAGACACTGAGAGACACTGAGAATCACTGCGAGACACTGAGAATCACTGCGAGACACTGAGAATCACTGCGAGACACTGAGAATCACTGCGAGACACTGAGAATCACTGCGAGACACTGAGAATCACTGCGAGACACTGCGAGACACTGAGAATCACTGCGAGACACTGAGACACTGCGAGACACTGTGAATCACTGATAATCACTGAGAATCACTGCGAGACACTGAGAATCACTGAGAGACACTGAGCATCACTGAGAGACACTGCGAGACACTGAGAATCACTGAGAGACACTGAGCATCACTGAGAGACACTGAGCATCACTGAGAGACACTGAGAATCACTGAGAGACACTGAGAATCACTGCGAGACACTGAGAGACACTGAGAATCACTGCGAGCCACTGCGAATCACTGAGATACACTACGAGACTCTGAGAATTACTTGCGAGACACTGAGAATCACTGAGAGACACCGAGGGACACTGAGGGACACTGAGAGACACTGAGAGACACTGCGAAACACTGAGAATCACTGAGAATCACTGCGAGACACTGCAAGACACTGAGGGACACTGAGAGACACTGAGGGACACTGAGAGACACTGCGAGACACTGAGAATCACTGAGAGACACTGAGAATCACTGAGAGACACTGAGAATCACTGAAAGACAATGAGAGACACTGCGGGACACTGATAATCAGTGAGAGACACTGAGAATCACTGAGAACCACTGAGAGACACTTGAGAATCACTGAGAATCACTGAGAGACACTCAGAGACACTGAGAATCACTGAGAGACACTGAGAATCATTGAGAGACACTGAGAATCATTGAGAGACACTGAGAATCATTGAGAGACACTGAGAATCGCACCACTTGTTCTTGCACATGTTGATCAGAAAGCCTCTGGGCAGCTTTGTGTATTTATGGCAGAATATATATAGATTTGTATTTAACTATTCTAGCTATAATGAATGGCAGCACTGCTCTCAGACCCAGGTCTGATTGAATAAAGCCTCAGGGCAAGGGGTCAGAAGGGGAATTTTCAGAAAATCTTGTACGGATAAACTGGGCTTGGGATTGACAAAACCTGCATTGAGGCATATAAATACATTTTCCTAGGAATACTGATCCCCAAATATATGTGGAGTGGGTCTGGGCTGCTGTAACTGAATGAGTCTCATTGGGACCTGGATTTTACTATTGACTGCTGTTCTTAGATCTACCAGGCAGCTGTTATCTTGTGTTAGGGAGCTGCTATCTGGTTACCTTCCCATTGTTCTTTTGTTTGGCTGCTGGGGGGAAAGGGAGGGGGTAGATATCACTCCAACTTGCAGTACAGCAGTAAAGAGTGACTGAAGTTTATCAGAGCACAAGTCACATGACTGGGGGCAGCTGGGAAACTGACAATATGTCTAGCCCCATGTCAGATTTCAAAATTAAATATAAAAAAATGTGTTTGCTCTTTTGAGAAATGGATTTCAGTGCAGAATTCTGCTGGAGCAGCTTTATTGACTAATGCATTTTGAATTTTTTTTTTCCCAATGACAGTATCCCTTTAAGGAATCTATGCGTGTTTCTCGACCAAACCTATGATATAAATCTATAGCAACAATACAGTTGGCGATTGAAACCATAACGATGGCAACTTATAGTAAGGCTGACGTCGGGTTTATAAACGAGGCTAATGAAGTCTATTGTATCTTGGCCATGTTTTACAGACCGGAAATGGAAAGCCAGACTGGATCTAGGAAGCATTTTGTTGGGCAGAACCTGGATAAGAAAAAGTTAATGTCTCTGAGTGTTTGCAATCTAACAGAAAGCCCCGAGAATAAAAGCATCAAGGTAAGCAATTTTGTTTTCACGCTCGCTGTTCAACTGTTCGGAGGCCTCGCAGTCTCCCAGGAGACGTCAGAAATAAGTGGAAAATCTTTAGTAACCTATTTTGGGCTCATAAGAGAAATTACACGCGTGTGGTATGCTATTCAGCATTATCCCGCATCCCCCGGGGCCTTGTCACTGTATGGCATGTATAAACTTCATGTTATTGAGCTCAACGCAATTTTTACAATTTTGGAGACTGCTCGATTCTGGCGATTCAGTTATTTTCTCCGCTCGGCACATTCCCCGGTCCTTGGCATTTTTACGACAGCGCCGTTCAGCTTGTTTATCGCCCTCCCTTAACTTATTTATTTCTACTAGGCCGCTACCGTTAGTCAAACAATTATTCTTTAGGAAGTTCCCCCGGAAGATTTTGTTTTGTTTTATGGACTTACAAGAGCATTCCTCTTGCTTGCCCTTTGTCCATATATGTTCTATAGCAGGCCTTGACTGCTGTGTATTGCCTATACATGTATGGGACCTTTTATACAGAATGCTCCGGACCTGGGTTTTTTGGAGCTTCTGAGCTTCCCTTTAAATTTATCATTTTTATATCTTCATGATGCAGGCCTTCTTATGGAACCGACGGGCACCCTAATAGAATATATACACAGTCCACATTATTAACCGTGTTATAGCTACAGGTATATGTAATATTATTATTCTGTGTCCTCCTTCTTCCTGGTATTTCAGTGGCACAAATATAGTGATTCCTTGTGTATGTGGTTCCCCCATGGGCCCCCCAGCCCCTCTTATCCCCACCAATGCATACTTGTGCACCATTTTCCTCAGGTGATTGGGCAGAGTGGAGATCGGGGGCTGCCAGCTGTGGGTATCATGTCTGGGCCCACCGGGTTTTTTCCCGGTATCCCATTGGCCCAGTCGGGCCCTGAGTTTAAGTGTGATATACTTTGTTTCCTGCCTTCCATTTTATAAATGATCCCTGTAGTTACATAGTAGTAAGTTAGGTTGAAAATAGACACGCGTCCATCAAGTTCGACCTTTTAAGTCTATATATAACCTGCCTAACTGCCAGTTGATCCAAAGGAAGGAGATAAAACCCCTCTGAAGCCTCTCCCAATTTGCCTCAGAGGGGGGAAAAATTTCCTCCCTGACTCCAGACCAGTCCCTGGAACATCTTGTATAGTTATATGAGATGTTAATCTTTGACTAGGATGTATTTTGTCTTCACTTGTACAGAGCTTTGTACACAAACAGTAGGAGGAGCCTGTAACATTCTGTAAAATGATTGGTAAGAGAGTAAATCCTGATTTTTGGCTGTTTAGACATTTGAAAAGAATGATCGTAATTGATCCTTAATAGCTGCGCCCCAAATACACCTGATAATATAAGATCCTATATAAGCACAAAGATTTTTAGATTTTTCTACAAGGCTTACAATCTAATTGTGGTGCCGAGCACATCATAAGACCATTATATGCACAAGAGCTATGGATAACCCTTAAAATGTGTCCTTAAACACCATGCTTAGTGATGCCACTGTATGGGACTGTATTGGGGCCACTTTTATTTCATTTGTTCATTAATGACTATGGGGAGGGTATTGTACATAATATTTCAGTTTTTGCAGATGACACAAAACTATCCAGATCAATTAATTCCATCCAGGATGCGACATCCCATCCGTGCAGCAGGATCTTGACAAAGTGGCAATCTGGGCAGCTAAGTGGCAGATAAGATTCAATGTAGATAAATGTAAAGTCCTGTACCTGGGATGTAACAATATCCACTTATACCCTTAATGAGACTGCACTAGGCAAATCCATTATGGGAAAGGACCTTGGAGTCCTTGTAGATGATAAACTTGTCTGTAGCAAGCAATGCCAGTCAGCAGCATCAAGGGCAAATAATGTCTTGAGTTGTATTAAAAGGGGCATAGAGTCACGGGAGGAGGGGTCATTCTTCCACTGTATAGAGCACTGGTAAGGCCCCATCTAGAATAAGCCGTACAGTTTTGGTCTCCATCACTCAAACAGGACATTATTGTATTAGAGAGGGTACAGAGAAGGACAACTAAGCTGGTAAAGGGAAAATCTTAGCTATGAGGAAAGACTGGCCAAATTGGGGGATGTTCACGCTGGAGAAGAGGCGCTTAAGGGGTGATATGATAACTATGTATAAATATATAAGGGGATCATATAATAATCTCTCTAATGATTTACCAGTAGGTCTTTCCAGCTGACACAAGGTCACCCATTCCGATTAGAAGAAAAGAGGCTCCAGCTAAATATTGGGAAGGGGTTTGTTACAGTGAGAGCTGTGAAGATGTGGAATTGTCTCCCTGAATCAGTGGTACAGGCTGATACATTAGATAGGTACAAGGAAGGGTCGGATGCTTTATTCACCTGTAGCCCCTCCCAGCAGACAGGAGGGAGCCAATGAGATTAGAGGAGGGAAAGGGGTGTTACAGGGAGAGCTGGGAAGTGAATCAGTGGTACAGGCTGATACATTAGATAGGTATAAGAAGGGTTTGGATGGTGTTTAGCAAGTGAGGGAATACAGGGATATGGGAGATACAGATGAAGCCACTTGGATTTGTGAGTTAAATGCGTCATGACTCAGGGGTAATTGAAGAAACTGTGTTATCTTAAGTCATCTTAACTCATTTAATGCATGTAACCTTTTCATTAGCATACCAAAGCTCCATTGTTCACAATGGTGAATGCTTTAATTAGATGGGATGTTGTGACGCAGTTTTCTGTGTTAAATGAGATAAATGGGATATCTGTGTTTAGTTATTCTGTGTCAAACAGACAAACCAAAGTGGCTGCATCTGTAGCTCATAGTACAAGTTGATCCAGGGACTGGTCCCATTGCCATTTTGGAGTCAGGAAGGAATTTTTCCCCCTCTGAAGCAATTGGAGAGGCTTCAGATGGGGTTTTTTGCCTTTCTCTGGATCAACTGGCAGTTAGGCAGGTTATATATACATACACTAAAAAGTTTGAACTTGATGGACGTGTGTTTTTTTCCAACCTAACTATGTTAAGAGTGATATATTCTGCTGTGATGTCATTGTGATGATCCCTTGAAACGGGTGTATTATAAGAGACAATTGGCCCTTGAGTGATTGAAAGTCACTCTGTAGTTCCAAGACCTCATGCTTTTTTATGGGCATACAACTCCTTAGCAACTATGACTATCCTTTTATTTCACAACAGGGGGTCCATTGTCAGACTGGTGTACTTTGTGCCCACCAGAATCTGAACCTCTAGGCACCCTATCGACCCACGGTTGTGCATGCCCCTCGAATCCCCTCACTCCACCAACTGCTTAAGACAAACAAGCCCCTGCTAGCAGACAATTTGGCCAAGGCTGTGCCCCTGGACTGGTAGAAGGTATTGGGTGGGTAGAGAGACTAGGGTAGAACCAAGGCCCATTTTGATTTTTCCCAGCATCCCAGTGAGGTTGTCCATAATTTTCTCTGTATTTTTACCATTAGATATTTGGATAAAATAGTTAAAAAAAACAACAAGCTGCCTGGGACTGCCATGACTGGTGCTGAGGAACTTTGTTAATCAGCTGTAAAGGTTAAACTATCTCCCTGTGATGGGAAATAAAATATTCATCACCTTCTCTAGAAATTGTGATGGAATCTAGCACTCCATTCCTCCCTATACTCCTTTTACTTGGCACATTGCTTAGCTGGGGGGATTCTAAAAAAAAAAACACCTCATTCCCCCACAGCTGAAAATGATTAAACAACACCTTTTGTGAAGTGACATATTGGAAAGGGATTAATCAGAAGATGCTAAACAGGGAGAATAGCACAAGGAAAGGTGATATTAAGGGCCGACCAAATGTCATGCCGCGTTTGTAAGTGGCGCTATGCATCTCACGGAATACCTGGAGGACCACTCCATTCATCAAATCACAATACTTGAAATTCATGTTCCACTTTAACATCTTTGGGAATCATTGACCCGCGTAAGCTGTACCTGACCATGCAGATCTATTTGTAATTATCAATTAATAATCTTCGATAAAAACTTCTGGAATGGCATTAAATAAGTACACAGACCCCTGCCTGTCCGACACCCTCTCCCTGTCCGACACCCTCTCCCTGTCCGACACCCTCTCCCTGTCCAACACCCTCTCCAACACCTTCTCCCTGTCCAACACCCTCTCCCTGTCCGACACCCTCTCCCTGTCCGACACCCTCTCCCAACATCTCAAACCAAGGGTAGTCAGATGAAGTTGGTATTACAGCCTCTGCTCTTCTGGAAAGGTTGGGTGGATTTTTAGGGACAGGGCCGGATGGGGAATTGACGGCAATTTGAATATCGCCCATGTGTCACCAAGCTGCAACACCCTCAAACCCAAGAAAATCATGTAGGCATGGACAATATGCAAGGAAAGAAAATAATTTTTTTGCTATTTATTGTCTCACATTTCTGCATCCTTAGGCTTTGTACTTCACTGCAGAAAGTTAATTACAGTAAATAAGCCTCACTCTTTATAATTACAGGATTAAGGGATCGGGAGTACATTACACCGAGCAGAATAATCTCAATCTTAACCTGTTCCTGCTCCAGGCTATTCTGCGCTCAGGCTGTGAATTAGATATTCACTCCAAATACTGCATGAGCTCTGCCTCTGCTGTCAACAGCACTTTGACTTTAATCAGGCCAGTTAAGGTGAGAAAGTTTTGAAGGAGAACAAAGAGCTATATGGACAGTAATGTCTTATTTATACACTAAACTTACCTTATAATGTTTTGGAAGGTAAAGATTTTGGCTTTACTTAGAAAACCCCCCCCATAGTGGTTGACTCCAACATTGGGATGGGGTCTGTTCATTTCTAGGAGGAAGGAGATGTTCCCTTTCCAGATTAAGATATACCCTGGGAGTTCTGGTTTGGCCAGGGGTGTCAGCGTCAGGCTTTTTTATACAGGGAGGGTGCACAATGTTCTGTCTTGTTGGACTCCACTTGCTGGAGGGGTGCATGGTGTTGAAGAGCTTGACTTAGAAGGTCTCACTAGGACAATGATCCCCAACCAGTAACTCGTGAGCAATCTCCAACCCCTTGGATGTTGCTCCCAGTGGTCTCAAAGCAGGTGATTATTTTTGAATTCCTGGCTCGAAGGCAAGTTTTGGTTGTATAAAAACCAGGTGTATTGCCAAACAGAGCCTCAATGTAGGTTGACAATCTGCATAGGGGCTTCCAAATAGCCAATCACAACACCTCAAGAACATTTTTCATGTTTGTGTTGCTCCCCAACTCCTTTTACTTTTGAATGTTGCTCCCGGGTTCAAAAGGTTGGGGATCCCTGCACTAGGAGAAGGAGATAGGACTAGCTAGATATACTGTAAGTTACATTCTATAGTAATAGCTTACTAACTAGGAGTGAGAGATAAGCTGAGGGTAGTTAGTAGAGCAGACAAAAGCTCCACCGAGCAGAAGGGGTTGTACCTAGGGTGTTGCCCACCCGAGTAGGCACAGTGGATAGGTAGATACACTTTAGATCTCCTTTAAACAAAGCTTTTATTGTTTCCCCAGTAGAAACACTGGTCTGCCTTACAGTCCACTGAGCAGAATAATCTCAAGCTTGTCCATTAACCTATTTCTGCTCCAGGCCGTTCTGAGGAACTTCATCAGGATGTGAATTAAATATTCTCTCTAACAAGTTCTCCAAATACTCTGTGAGCTCTGTCTCAGTGATCAACCACAACGTCTGTTCTGAGCTGTAACACCTTGCCTCTCTATGGACACATTGTCCTGAATGCAGAAGTCTTCGTTAACAGTGCGATGATTTTGTAGTTGCCTAATTATGTATGAGCCTGAGAGATTTATGCATGTGAGCCTGAGTGACCACGACTTCTGTAGCTGAATATTGCATGGGAGTACCGAGTTCCTGACAACAGCAGGAGCCTAAGAGAGAAGCCTGGAAGAAGGAAGCCAATGAAGCATTAAACTCTTCTCTGCTATGCAGCTCCTGGAAGAAATAATGTGCGTTTTCATTAACTTTTTTTTGAGTTTCCTTAAATAGTTTTTTTTTAATAAAGCTCGAGAGAGAACAAAGCAGAGCTGTAATATGCAACAATCCACTTGTACTTCTAAGACAGTAACGTAACTGAAATGCACCATTTAATGCGGCCGACATCATTTCAAACTTTCATTTCTTTGTTCTTTTAAGGGACATCCAAAAAGAATTAAAGGGCCAGCATGTCCTCTTTTTAACATGAGTTTATAAATATGGATTGGGCAGAATACACTTTTTGCCTATTGTTTTTATCACAAAAAAATTCATGAGTTTATTTCTTGAGGTAAACCGCGACATTTCCCCATGTTTATTCCTTGCGAGGTAGATAATGGATTACCATCGCACAGATAATCCCCCTGCATTATGGATTTCTGTTTAGCCAAGCACTGGTAATCTAGTAATCTTCTCCAAACATGGAGAAGCTTCAATCTCCATGTTTAAATAAAAAAAGATAGATTAAGAGAGAATAAAACAATAGGCAAAAATGATGATGAGCACAAACTCTATTCATGATGGGAACAAGGTATGTAGACAAGGCACCAAAGAAAACATTTTCTGCTGTTATGCCCCATCTTGTTACTCTACTGGATATCTTTGCTTTTACACGCTTTCCAAATTGTGCTGCAGATAGGGTACCTAGTGCAGTAATTGGCAATTTTGGTTGTTGTGGTTCCTTAAGTGAGGCTTGCACATGGGTTCATCCTTGGCATTGATAACGGGGGTAAGAGGAGCATGGTGAAAAAAGGGGTTGAGAACCCATGCCAGAATGGTGGTTTTTGGACTTCCCTTGTTCAGGCCCCTCCTTGAACTACATTATCTAGGGCCCCTTCAGCTCATAATAAGAGTATACAAACACATTGCTGTATTAACCATTTAGCTGTGATTAGGTAGGAGGGTTAAGGTTTTTCCCTCATTTCATACTACATTGCCTAGCATTAGATTTTGGGTTTGTTCAGGGATGAAGGGGATGTTTTTCTTTTTAAGCGCTCCCTTGTAGGTTTTCATTGGGCATAAAAGTCATGTGTCAATAGTGACACCAGGAGGTCCTGTCTCTTTGTAGCCCACTTGCTGGAGTGGGTGGGTTTTAATGAAGGGCATAGGACATAGGAGGCCTCAGTAGATAAAGTAGATAGGAATTGTAAGAAAGAGGTTAGATTTCCTAGCTCACTCTAGGAGTGAGTCAGGCTGTGGCTCCAAATAGGGGTGCAGAATGGTTAATAACCTGGTTTTCATCAGTTTCAGGACTCAGGCATGGCTATATCCCAAATAAGGAATAATATCTTACTCTGATAGACCCGTATCTACTAGAGAAACTAAGCATTATTCCAAAATCTCACCCTAACTGATCTTCTAGACTGGGCCCTTTTAGCCAGCCCCACAATTTGTGAACTACTGCCCTCGAGGTATGTCATAGGATATTATCAAATTATTAGAGTTATTACTTCTCACTGAAAGTTGGCTACAAGAGAGCCCTGATCCAACATCCACACTGCAAGCCTCTGTATGGAGGGTAGGACAGTCAGTGGAGCAGGAGTAGGTAGCACCATGGCATAAGACTGGGGAGAAATGGCAGAGGTATTGAGCAAGGACAGGGGCAGAATTATAGAGCAAAGACAGGGAAAGAAGTATGGAGACAGGATGGCGACTGATGTATGGAGCAAGGACAGGGGCAGACATATGGAGCAAGGACAGAGCAGAAGTATGGAGCAAGGATGGGGGCAGAAGTATGGAGCAAGGACGGGGGTAGAAGTATGGAGCAAGGACGGGGGCAGAAGTATGGAGTAAGGATGGGGGCAGAAATATGGAGCAAGGACAGGGGCAGAAGTATGGAGCAAGGATGGGGTAGACATGGAGCAAGGAGGGGGCAGATGTATGGAGCAAGAATGAGCAATAGTCATTTGATCCATAGGCATGAGTTATACCTTTTCTAAAAAACATTACAAGCATGTTGGGGGTTGTGACCCCCACATTATTTTCTCAATTCTTTTTTTCATTTGTTTCATCATAGATGTTGTGCAGTGTTTTTCCATTACATCTGGCATGATCATATGTAGTCCTGGAGCTGGGGTTTTTGTTTGGAGCAACCAGGTAGTTAATTTCTGGGCATCTGCTTTACTGCCGAGCCCAAGTGCTGAAAACAAGGAACTCAATGGCGGAATAATAATGGAATTCCTGAGAGATCTGCATATAAAATATTGAACTCTAGCACATTACCAAGAAAGGCAGAGCTCAGATGCCTTATGAATAAGTAATGAGTTCCACAGTAACTATATGCTCGCCATTGCTTGGCCAGAGTGTTATTATATTTTTGGGGTTTAACAGAAAAGCAAAAAGTCTATGAAAGCTATGAAAATTTTTTTTCCAAGACTTTGTCTTCTTCTCAGTTTGTGGCTCTGCAACGTAATTAGTTTCTCCGAGCTCTTGTAATCTGTCACACTAAATATGTTCGCTCATTTGTCTCCCAACAGTAACTCGTCCGTTTTACACTCCTTGCACTCGGCTTGAGAAATGCAGCTTGGCACCGAACAACGCCTGTTTAAAATTTCATAGACTTTCATTAATGAAGGCCTGTTAGTAAAAACGTCAGTTCAACCTCCTCCCTCCCCAGCGCACTGTTATTTAACTTTTTACTGAGTGTGTCCAGGGTGATTACTTTAATGGCGCCTACATAATTACTAATGATCCCTACTGACATGTCTCTATGGCAAATATCAACATAAAACACAGAGCTTCATTACTTCCCTCTCAATCCTTTGTAGGTGAGAAGGGAATTATAGGAAATGTACAAGCTGCCTAGTGACATGAAAAAGCTGGTGTGTGCGTGTTTGTAATTAAACAGAATTGTGTTTAATACAGAGGAATACCTCCATGCGGAGGTGAAGGCTAATCTTTGTGTTGGGGAAGTTATTAAAAGGCATTTTCTACAGATTCCTTAATACAATCCCAGGTCCAATTCCATGTATAATACCTCAAAACACATGGCAAAATAAATACAGTGCCAATTCCATGTATAATAACCCAGCACAGAAGGATAAATACAGTGCCAATTCCATGTATAATACCCCAGAACACACAGCAGGATAAATACAGGGCCAATTCCATGTATAATACCCCAGAACACACATCAGTATAAATACAGTGCCAATTCCATGTATAATACCCCAGAACACACAGCAGATAAATACAGTGCCAATTCCATGTATAATACCCCAGAACACACAGCAGATAAATACAGGACCAATTACATGTATAATACCCCAGAACACACAGCAAGATAAATACAGTGCCAATTCCATGTATAAGAACCCAGAACACACAGCAGGATAAATACAGTGCTAATTCCATGTATCACAACCTAGAACACACAGCAGATAAATACAGTGCCAATTCCATGTATAATACCCCAGAACACACAGCAGGATAAATAGAGTGCCAATTCCATGTATAATACCCCAAAACACATGGCAGGATAAATACAGTGTCAATTCCATGTATAATTCCCCAGCACACACAGCAGGATAAATACAGGGCCAATTCCATGTATAATACCCCAGAACAGACAGCAGGATCAATTCAGGACCAGTTCCATGTATAATACCCCAAAACACACAGCAAGATAAATACAGTGTCAATTCCATATATAATACCCCAGAACACACAGCAGATAAATACAGTGCCAATTCCATGTATAATGCCCCAGAACACACAGCAGGATAAATTCAGTGCCAATTCCATGTATAATACCCAGAACACACAGCAGATAAATACAGTGCCAATTCCATGTATAATACCCCAGAACACACAGCAGATAAATACAGTGCCAATTCCATGTATAATACCCCAGAACACACAGCAGATAAATACAGTGCCAATTCCATGTATAATACCCCAGAACACACAGCAGATAAATACAGTGCCAATTCCATCTATAATACCCCAGAACACACAGCAGATAAATACAGTGCCAATTCCATGTATAATACCCCAGAACACACAGCAGGATAAATTCAGTGCCAATTCCATGTATAATACCCCAGAACACACAGCAGGATAAATACAGTGCCAATTCCATGTATAATACCCCAGAACACACAGCAGATAAATACAGTGCCAATTCCATGTATAATACCCCAGAACACACAGCAGATAAATACAGTGCCAATTCCATGTATAATACCCCAGAACACACAGCAGATAAATACAGTGCCAATTCCATCTATAATACCCCAGAACACACAGCAGATAAATACAGTACCAATTCCATGTATAATACCCCAGAACACACAGCAGATAAATACAGTGCCAATTCCATGTATAATACCCCAGAACACACAGCAGATAAATACAGTGCCAATTCCATGTATAATACCCCAGAACACACAGCAGATAAATACAGTGCCAATTCCATCTATAATACCCCAGAACACACAGCAGATAAATACAGTGCCAATTCCATCTATAATACCCCAGAACACACAGCAGATAAATACAGTACCAATTCCATGTATAATACCCCAGAACACACAGCAGATAAATACAGTGCCAATTCCATGTATAATACCCCAGAACACACAGCAGATAAATACAGTGCCAATTCCATGTATAATACCCAGAACACACAGCAGATAAATACAGTACCAATTCCATGTATAATAACCCAGAACACACAGGAGATAAATACAGGGCCAATTCCATGTATAATACCCCAGAACACACAGCAGGATAAATACAGTACCAATTCCATGTATAATACCCCAGAACACACAGCAGATAAATACAGTGCCAATTCCATGTATAATACCCCAGAACACACAGCAGATAAATACAGTGCCAATTCCATGTATAATACCCCAGAACACACGGCAGGATAGTGACAGTTCATATATGAGTTACATTTGCATTCACATTTGCTAGCTTTAGTTTGTCTGAGTAATCTTGAAAGACCCTTTTACACATTTGCCTTGTCATGTCACTGAGTTGCCTCAGACCCAAACTCATCTCTTAGTAGGAGCTAATTGCTTTTTTACAAATGCTTATTGAATTCATTGCCTAATTCTGCTTGACAGAAATCAGCCCAGCAGATGTTTATCTTATCTGTAACATGTAGGCCAATTCCCAATGTCATTGGTACTGTCAGAAAGCAAGGTCCTCGACTTAATGTAACTCAATAAATTCTCCTTGTGCGCTCTGTAATTACACGTACCTTGCAATCATCAGCCGGGTCTGTGTTCCCCTGTTTCCAGAAGTGCTTTTATTGTGGGTTCAATTAGCTGAAATGAAGGAGGGCCTGCTCAAATACAGACTGCGCAATTATGCTTGATTACTATAATTAAAGTGGTGCAGAATAGTACATATTGTGATATAAGGTAATTGCATGCAAATAACCCACAAAGCATTAGGGCAAACAACGTTCTACCGTTTCCGCTTCTTTTCATCCTACCTCCTCTAATTGGAAAATGGAAAAGAGTAATATTTTTATTAACCCAACGCTACTTGAAGCTGGCTTTGCTGCAGAAACACATTGAAACTGGTTATGTCTTTGCTCGTAGAACCAACAAACAGAAATGTGTAGCACCACAGCATTAAATCACAGCATTAAATAACAGACTAAATGTTCCTAAACATTTTACTCAATTGTTCCTGCTGTCCACACTCCCTTACCACAGGCTATTATCCACTGTTACTATAGACACCATCTCTCCCTACTATACCTGCTATCCCACAGTCACACTCCCTTCCCAGAGACTATTATCCACTGTTACTATAGGCACCATCTCTCCCTACTATACCTGCTATCCCACAGTCACACTCCCTTCCCAGAGACTATTATCCCACTGTTACTATAGGCACCATCTCTCCCTACTATACCTGCTATCCCACAGTCACACTCCCTTCCCAGAGACTATTATCCACTGTTACTATAGGCACCATCTCTCCCTACTATACCTGCTATCCCACAGTCACACTCCCTTCCCAGAGACTATTATCCCACTGTTACTATAGACACCATCTCTCCCTACTATACCTGCTATCCCACAGTCACACTCCCTTCCCAGAGACTATTATCCACTGTTACTATAGGCACCATCTCTCCCTACTATATCTGCTATCCCACAGTCACACTCCATTCCCAGAGACTATTATCCCACTGTTACTATAGGCACCATCTCTCACTACTATACCTGCTATCCCACAGTCACACTCCCTTCCCAGAGACTATTATCCACTGTTACTATAGGCACCATCTCTCCCTACTATACCTGCTATCCCACAGTCACACTCCCTTCCCAGAGACTATTATCCACTGTTACTATAGGCACCATCTCTCCCTACTATACCTGCTATCCCACAGTCACACTCCCTTCCCAGAGACTATTATCCACTGTTACTATAGACACCATCTCTCACTACTATACCTGCTATCCCACAGTCACACTCCCTTCCCAGAGACTATTATCCACTGTTACTATAGGCACCATCTCTCCCTGCTATACCTGCTATCCCACAGTCACACTCCCTTCCAAGAGACTATTATCCACTGTTACTATAGGCACCATCTCTCCCTACTATACCTGCTATCTCACAGTCACACTCCCTTCCCAGAGACTATTATCCACTCTTACTATAGACACCATCTCTCCCTACTATACCTGCTATCCCACAGTCACACTCCCTTCCCAGAGACTATTATCCACTGCTGGCCATAGATGTTGAGATTTTTAAAAGATCAGATCCTGATCGTGAGACCACGATCTTCTCAGAACGATCGTACGATCGTACGAATCTACCATCAACTAAAAAGACCAATTTACCAGGAAAACAAAGGGGAGCTGCCTGCTTGGCCCTGCAAACATAGAGAGATTGCACTGGGACCGACAAAGATTTTTTGACCTGGTCGATCAATTTCCCGACAGATGTCGGACGAAAAATCGTAAGATGTACGATCGTTCGAATACCACTAACCGCACGATAATTTCGAAGGATCGGTCGGGCTTCCCTAAAATCGGTCGTTCGGCAAGAAGAATCGTCGCGTCTATGGGGACCTTTACTATAGACACCATCTCTCCCTACTATACCTGCTATCCCACAGTCACACTCCCTTCCCAGAGACTATTATCCACTGTTACTATAGGCACCATCTCTCCCTACTATACCTGCTATTCCACAGTCACACTCCCTTCCCAGAGACTATTATCCCACTGTTACTATAGACACCATCTCTCCCTACTATACCTGCTATCCCACAGTCACACTCCCTTCCCAGAGACTATTATCCACTGTTACTATAGACACCATCTCTCCCTACTATACCTGCTATCCCACAGTCACACTCCCTTCCCAGAGACTATTATCCACTGTTACTATAGACACCATCTCTCCCTACTATACCTGCTATCCCACAGTCACACTCCCTTCCCAGAGACTATTATCCCACTGTTACTATAGACACCATCTCTCCCTACTATACCTACTATCCCACAGTCACACTCTATATTTCACACTAATACTAAAGGCACCATTGCACCTTATGACCTATCACATTTATTTCAACAATTTTGACTACATTTTTGCAAATGAAAAGGCTGTATTTACTAAAACTGGATAACAAGATCTTTTCTTTTGCCTATAGAGACTCATATTCCTATTTGACTGTGTTCATGCTGGACAGGCCTATATTTCCTTTTGTATTCAATTTTAGAACGCTCCTGGGTAGTATTAATTTTTCTTAAAAAGCCAGAGCATCCTGCAGTGCATTCCAGTTGCCTGAAGATAGATACAGACATTTGAACCACAGGATATCTTTGTTATGATACCTTAGGCAGTAGTAGAAATGATCGATGATGAGGGAAGGGGGCACGGTGTCCACAATTTCACCCTGTAAATAGACTTACATTTTCCCATCTACATGGTGGTGGTTACATAATGTAACAGATACTTAATATAATGAATATCTTTGTATGCTGGGGCCACCTGTGATTGTTACAGACGCCAATGCTTGGACCACCAGACAGACATTGACTGCAGATCAAAACTTACTGGTCTGTCCTTTTGACCATCATAGAGGGACAGAAGGGGAAATTGAACGACATGAAATTGAACGACATGACCATCCATGGTCACAAGATCAGCTAGAAGAGTAATAGTCTTCAAAAGGCTTTCCAAAAGGGCTATGACTTACTGTACTGGGAGCAGGTCTCTCCATGGTATAAACAAAGCTTGCAAATCATCTATGGAATTTGGAATTAGATGTCGTGGAGGAGAATGATTAACAGTGAAAGAATATTCTTTCCAGAGGCCGGCCAGCTGGTAACAGCAGGAAAAGCAGAGACAGGTTGATAATATATGGACTTTCTTATATGCCTTTGCCATCAGTTATGTCAAAAATGCTATACGGCTATTACTAGAGTACGTTTTCCACCCTAGTCCTATTTTTCTCAACAAATTCTGTTATCTACACTGATTTCCCAAGGCAACAGTCAAAGACATATTTACCAAGACATATTTGGAATTACACATGGGTATTTATCAAACTGGCATCATACATGTTCAGCTCTGTGGTTTGGGCACTTTTTACAGGGTTTTTGCTATATAGGATTTAATGCTTATTGTTCATAGCCATAGAAGCCCCCTAAGCTGTTAATTAAACCCCACTCACCTTCTCCCGATGGCCTCCTCTTTCTTTGGGTAAGGAATGTTTTATACAGTGATACAGAGGCACAAAGATAAACAGTCCAGGATTTAGATTTTTTATTAGGATATGTTTAATATGTGGTGTTCTTTTTTTACATGATTCCATAATTTTAATAATATGGAAGACTATATTTAAAAACAGCTGCTAAAATGAAGCATCAAAAAAGTGTAGCTCATGCTGTAGAGCAGGTCAATTTCTAGAAGCTCTCCATGGGAGGCCTTAGTGTACATTGTCCAAAGTAGCTTTAGACAGTGTTGATTGACAATAGACGATTGCTTACTAACGAAGGTTAGCAAGAATGAACATATTCAGTGACACAATCCCAACAAAATCCAAAATGGAAAGATTCTGAGCGAAAGTTGAAGGCCTTGATCATTACTTTTATAGAGACGTTGAACCTCTAGGCAGGTGAAGTATGTCCAGTATGTAAAAATTGGCATTTCTAGCCATACTTATTTGTACATCAACTTGTGTCTCTGTCTCTGGTTAGACTACAGCTCATGGCATCCCAACAGAAGGTGTCATGCTTTAGTCAAGAACATCATCTGTAGAAGTATAATGTCATATAACCAAAACAAAGAGGCCATTCTTTGGGTAGATACTTCACATGTTCTGCAGAGTTTAAATTGGTGTCAGGTAAATATAGACCAGGAATGATAAGGGAAGCCCATTTATATCATTCCTGGCTTGTCAGGGATATTTTATATAAACTGGGTTTGTACACCTGGGGATATGTTTTAGTTCTCCAAAGAACGTTCAAAACCTAAAAACAAATATCGTATTTGAATTAGTATTCTTAATGTGTCAAAGTCTTTGTTGGGCTTTTTCTCTCTTCTGCCTTGATAGATAATATGATGCCAGCCAAGAGCAATTGTAACATAACTTCTATAGCCAATTAACCTTTCTCTATACTCTATGAGAAGAAAAGAAAGATAATTAATAACAAACTGCCAGAGAGATAATCCTAATGTGGAGATTGAAAGAAATCAAAAGGCATTGTTTTTCTCAAAGCACAACCTGAGCCACAACGAAATTTACCAAGAAAGTTCTTCAGTTAATTGTAGGTTGTAATAAGGCAACTTTCTGTTGGCTTTTAGTCTGCGATTTTTGTTTTTTTGGACCCATTCACTTGGCACAGCAAGATTTAAGGCTATTTACTAGGGATGCAGTGAATCCAGGATTTGATTTGGGCGACCTTTTTCAGCAGAATCCAAGTGCCGGGCCAAACCGAATCCATATCCAAAAAATCACGTGACTTTTCATCGCACAAACAAGTCAAAAACTTCTTAAGCGCACAGTTCTCTTTCCTGCTTTTTTCACTAATTTACATATGCAACTTAGGGTTCGGATTCGGTCGGTATTCGGCCTATTCTTTCACAAAGGATTCGGGATTCTGCTGAATCCTAAAATACTGATACTGGATTCGGTGCGTCCCTAATATTTAGCAAGGTGAAACTGGTACATGATCCAGTCATTCTTACACAATGCATCAGTGAGAACACAGGGATAGGGCCATTTATCCCAAATCCTCAGAACCTGGAATTCGGAGTGCTAGGCTAAAACTTCTTTTCACTTGCATCTATATATAGCAAATTGACCTAAATAGAAATCTATGGAAAGAGCAATGTGATAGTAGAGGAATTGCACATGGCACATAGGACTATACAGATATACCATACAGCTTCTTGGTGCTAGAACACACTATAACTAAGGGATACCCAAAGTGCAGGGGCACATACTTTTGCCTAAAAGCTCCTGTGGGCTTCTACTGAGATTCACAGCTACATGGTTTCCCTCAAGGTACAGTGAGCCCAGAAGAACAAGGTTAGAAGATCAGCAATTGAACAGGTTACAAAGATAGACACTCCAGGTATCTAGCAAGCTATGACCTATTTCAGTCCTCCAAACATTACTTCACTGAGCCATACAAAGGCAAAAAGTTTGGTGAAGGTTCATTTCCAGTCGAAGGTATGTTATGGCCATCCATAAATGTCAACAGAGCTTGGATCTTCTTCAAGTTTCAGCAAGTTTTGTCCCCTTCAGATTCAGATAAAATTTATGTTATTCTTAAGTGAAATTTCAAACTGAAAATCTCCCCCTTGAGCATCGGATGAAATTGTCACTATTCCCAACTGGAATAAATTTTTTGCAGTTTATTAAGCGTTAATTAAATATTTGCTCTTTTTTTACATTGTTTCCTTTTCTGTTTTTACTATGCCCACAAATAATTATACTTACATAGCAACAAAGAAACCTCTTCATAAACTCAAGAATAGTTTTTTTTTTTTGTTCAAATGATTATGAAAATTGACACTTATTCCAGGCCTTAATAAAGTACTTATTCTGCACTGAATGGGAATGGAAAATAATGAAATAAAAGTGCTGCCACTGTTTCCACATCCGGCACTTACTATACCAGATTCCTGGAGAGAGCTCATCATAAATGATAAATTGTTTTCATTTACTACCGGATCTAATTATTCTGTGTGCCTCTCTCTACATGGGATTCAGTAAGAATAAAAATAACAGGATGGGGGGGGGGAGGGTGAGAAAACCCAAAAAAAGCATGCCAATTGTGATATATTAACCTTTTCAAAGAGAACAGAGAAGAAGTACGGTGCTTATCTGGGGTTATTGTTTGAAAGCAGAGTCCCTGGTTAAATAGATTTGTTCCATACACATTTACTTTTATTCTTTAAGTGCAGCCGGGCAAAAGCAATCCTATAAATTGTTTTCTAATGCCTTTTCATATATATAGGAATCTTTTATATAATTGGGGCCTTAGCGGCAGAACTATATGTTTCTAGGCCCCACTACAAGTTTTTTTTTAACCTGAATTTCAGGTCCCCAAGTGAACCACCAAACAGCCTCTTGGTCTGGTGCCTACGTTGTGATTAAAGAGGGCAACGTTATACTGTGATGATACCCTTAAAAAATGACAGATGGAGTCAAGGCAACATCTGGTTCAGATGGTTCATCTTCATTATCACACCATTTTCCACTGTTCCATGGTGTGTCATAGTGCACCCTGTGAGCTTTGCGGTGTCAAAACAACGTGTTTGTGAAGAGTCTCATTCATCCAGTTCATGGTATATCAGTAGAAGTAAGTCAAAGCAACTGGACTTGCTGTTTTTTTCTTGGAGAGTTACAGAAAATTCAGAAAATTGAGAAAATGAAAGTCAGATGACTGGTGAAACGTCTTCAAGAAAAACACAGCAAGTCCAGTTGAATGGACTGATGTGTCAAAACTCTCTTTGTATCTCTTTGTCCTAGTGATGTGACAAAGGGAAACCTATTTACTAGTTGTTTTGAGTTGGTGATGTAATTGGTGCCGATAAACACTCAATGAAATCTTTGGGGGATTTTATGATAATGAGATTTTAGAGAGGGGTCTTTTTTATCTCCCCATCTTGGTTTGTCAGCAGCCTTGAGGAAATTCTATAAAATGGAGATAAGTGCTTGATAAAAAGGGTGGGTCCCTGCAATATGTTTTCAAATTAAGACTCGTTTCAGTTCATGAATGGTAGTGAAGCATGATGAACCTTAGAAGAATTGGTAATGAACTAGGGAATAACCTTTCAGGCAATAATACTGATTATATTATTTTCTTCTTTTAATACAGCTACCCCAGGACATCCTTTAGAAGGCTTGTTTTGACTGGGTATGTACTTTTATCCATTATCTCATTCGTTAACTCGTTGGTTAACATTTAACCAAAGTAATAGTCCTTTCTGTCCAGGTTTACATAGCTCTGCAATGAGCTCCCTCTTCAAATGTAACCCTCTCTCTCTGAACTAACCATCCACGGGCAACATTTCCCTTCTCTTTAATAGAAGGTGTCCCAGAAAAGCACCTCAGCCTACGTCTATTAGGCAAAGGAATTAAATATTAAAATCAAAGAGCATGATATCCCTGTCAAACCATCCTTGTAGAGTTAGGGTATGCATTAATTTTATATTTTTATTTAGCATATTAGTATTAGAATACTAAGCATATTAATATACCAGAACTTCTTTCTTTTACTTACATAAAATATGTGAAATCTGTAACACCAAAACTTTTGTCTAAAACTGCTTTTTTTCCCCCTTTCTTTTTTTCAGTTTATAAAAGAGCGATACTTGGTCGGAGTAGACCATTTTGGTCAAGTGAGACACTCTTCCAATATGACGGCTCTACATGCTGGCTTAACAAAGAAAAACCTATCGGGTAATGACAAAATGTCATCTTTATTCATTCTCCTGCCATCTATTAGATTTTGTATGGATTGGAACAGTCGGATAATCTAGATGTAGCTGATCTGTGACTTGGGGAGCTCATACATTAATTTAATACTGAAGATCAATAAATGCAGCTTGCATGAGATGAAGCTAATTGAGGCCGGATGAATTAATTCCAATATCCTACAACAAAAACCTTCTGGAATAGTAGTGTGGCTCTGCAGAAATCCCTCATAACTGGTAGTGTACAATCTTTCTGTGTCACAAATTCTAATCAGACTTGTGTCTTCTAGTTTTGACGCTGAGTCATTTCCATACCTGATCCATCTTCTGGTTTAATTACTTCCTTTCATAATATCATTTCCCTCACTTAAGGTTATAAGTTTTGGGTTGAAAAGTGAACTAGAATTTCCATGCTGCTGATATTTAAAGTTGAAAACGAAAAATGGGATAAATGACATGGCCTTCCAACCTTGTTGAGGGATCTCTGTTAAGTTTGTAGTTGATGCCTTTCAAAGAACCAACGTAGAGGTATTTTCTGGCCTTAAAGGAAATTGCCCAACTATCCCATAGCCCTAAGGCTTGCTCTAGAATTAAGAGGTCCCATTTACATATGTCTTGGATGCAAGTGCTAGACCTAAATATAGTCCTGAGCCAGGCCCGGATTGTGGAAAGGCCACTTAGGCCCGGGCCTAGGGCGGCAGTATTTTAGGGGGCAGCATACTGCCCAACCACACCCACATTTGTTCAAAAACACTGGGGTTGTGCTGGAGATACAATAATTTTTTAAATTTCCCGTGCGACAATCCCAAAATGCTCCAGTCCAGATGATGAAAATTTGCACGATTAAAGGGGAGGGAACAGGGGCGATGAACGCCAGTGGGCCTAGGGGCGCCCACTATGTAAATCCGGCCCTGTCCTGAGCTCTATGGGGTAAATTTATCAAAGAGTGAAGTTCCGCCACTAGAGTGAAATTCCGCAGCTCTCAATTCATTTCTATGGGATTTTGAAAGGCGTATTTATCAATGGGTGAAAGTTCACCCTTTGATAAATACGCCTATAAAAATCCCATAGAAATGAATTGAGAGTGGCAGAATTTCACTCTAGTGGCGGAACTTCACTATTAACTTCACTCTTTGATAAATATACCCCTATCTCTCTCCTAGGCACCAAGCCCTCCCCAAAAACTTTGCACCCTATTCCGTCTAAATAACGAACAAGTTAGGGGGTGGATGCCTGCCCAAAGTGCTTCATTCCATGGGAGAGCTTAAAGGTTGTTTGTTGCTCACACATTGGGCAAGTTTGCAAAGTTAAAAAGACGTGGTCGCTTGCCCTGTGAGTGATAAATGACTAACCCTAAAGTTTACATTTTGAATTGTCTTAAGAAAAACATATTACAGGTATGGGACCTGGTATCCAGAAATCACGTTATCCAAAAAGCTCCGAATTATGGGAAGGCCGTCTCCCATTTTATCCAAATTATCCACATTTTTAAAAACGATTTCCTTTTTCTCTGTAATAATACTTGTACTTGATGAGATATAATTAATCCTTATTGGAAGCAAAACCAGACTATTGGGTTTATTTAACATTTACATGATTTTCTAGTACACTTGAGGTATGAAGATCCAAATTATGGAAAGATCCATTATCCAGAAACCCCCAGGTCCCAAGCATTCCGGATAACAGGTCCCATACCCGTCCTTACACCATGTAAAGAATTGGAGTGTATTTCCTTGGCTTTGTTGGTGCATTGGCTCTGGAACTTGCTTTAACAGAGGTTGTCTCATTAAGGTCAACTTTTACTTTTTTGAAAAAAATTTCAATGGACATCCCCAGGCCTATTGCTTGGTGTTTTTTTTTCACTTGCCATAGATTCATTCTTAAATAGCAAGATATATATTTTTTATTTCAACATAGTGCAAGCTGCGTATTTCTTTTCATTCCCAGGCGAGTAGAGCAAGTGTGT